>NW_022204677.1:0-49745 GCF_008831285.2 Nymphaea colorata | reverse complement strand
TGTTAAGGACATCCGTATTAAGACTCATTATAAATGTAACAACTAGTGAAACACATTAGGTAAACCATAAGACACCAAATGAATCACTCGAATCTCATTCATTTTCATACAAACTTGTGATTTCGATCTACTAAATCATTTAATATAGATGTAACAACAAGTTAAACACATTCAATTAAGCATGCATGATCATATGAATCATTTAAATTTCACTTGTATTGGTACGAACGCGTGATTTCAATCCTTTACATCGTTACTATAGATGTAACAACAAATTCAACTCATCGGACTAATTACATGCATTCAAAGTAATGCATAGATCCCATTTGTATCCACATGAACTTGTGATTTCAATCATTTAAATCATTCATTATAGATGTAATAACAAGTGAAATACACTAGATTAACTGTAAGGGACCAACTTAATGACCTGACTCTCATTCATTTCAAACGAACTTCTTATTTCAAGCCACTAAGTCATTCTATACGTATGTAACAAATGGCTACGCACACTCAATTAAATATATTGATCAAATATATGTAATAACAAGTGAAACATATTAGGTTACCTACAAGACACCAAATGAATCACTCAAATCTCATTCATTTCCATACAAACCTATGATTTCAATATACTAAATCATTTAATATAGACGTAACAACAAGTTAAGCACATTCAATTAAGTATGCGTGATCAAATGAATCACTTAAATCTCACTCGTATTGAGACGAGTGATTTAGTGTGCGTATGGATACAAATGAATGAGATGTAACAACATGTTCAACTTATTGAACAAACTACAAGGGATCAAACTAAACTAATCCATAGGTCTCCTTTACATCATATAATCTTGTGAGTTTTTATCGTTTAAATCCTTGATCATAGATGTCATAACGAGTGAAACACATTAGGTTAATTATAAGACACCAAATGAATCACTCAAATCTCATTTATTTTCACACAAACTTGTGATTTGAATTCACTCAATCTAGCAATATGGATGTAACAACAAGTTAAGCACATTCAATTAAGTATGTGTGATCATTTGAATCACTTAAATCTCACTTGTATTGATACGAACTTGTGATTTCAATCCTTTAGACCGTGCACTATAGTTGTAACAATAAATTCAACTCATCGGACTAACTACACGCGTTTGTATCCACATGAACTTGTGATTTCAATCATTTAAATCATTCATTATATATGTATTCCAAACGAACTTCTGGTATCAAAGCCACTAGGTCATTCTATACGTAAGTAAGAAATGGTCACGCACATTCAATTAAATACAAGTGATCAATTATATGTAATAACAAGTGAAAATGAATCACTTAATCTCTCAATTAAATATAAGTGATCAAATATATGTAATAACAAGTGAAACACATTAGGTTACTTACAAGACACCAAATGAATCACTCCAATATCATTCATTTTCATACAAACCTACGATTTTAATCTACTAAATCATTTAATATAGACGTAACAACAAGTTAAGCACATTCAATTACGTATGTGTGATCAAATGAATCACTTAAATCCCACTCGTATTGATACGAACTTGTGATTTCAATTCCTTACATCGATCACCATAGATGTAAGAACTAGTTCAACTTATTGAACTAACTACAAGGGATCAAACTAATGCATAGGTCTCCTTTATATCCATACAAACTTGTAAGTTTTAATCATTTAAATCATTGATCAAAGATGTAATAACAAGTGAAACACAATAGGTTCACTACAAGACACCAAATGAATCACTCGAATCTCATTCATTTTCGCACAAACTTGTGATTTCAGTCTACTAAATCATTTATTATAGACGTAACAACAAGTTAAACACATTCAATTAAGTATGCATGATTATATGAATTACTTAAATCTCACTTGTATTCGTACGAACATGTGATTTCAATCCTTTAGAACGTTCCCTATAGATGTAACAACAAATTCAACTCATCGGACTAACTACACTTGTACAAATATAGTGACTTCAACCATTTGTATCCATATAAACTTGTGATTTCAACCATTTAAATCATTCATTATAGATGTAATAACAAGTGAAATACATTAGATTAACTATAAGGGACCAATATAGTGACTTGACTCTCATTCATTTCCAAACGGACTTCTTTTTTAAGACACTAAGTCATTCTATACGTATGTAACAAATGGTTATGCACATTCAATTAAATATAAGTTATCAAATGTATGTAAGAACAAGTAAAAATGAATCACATAATCTCTCGATTAAACATAAGTGATCAAATGTATGTAATAACAAGTGAAACACATTAAGTTACCTGTAAGACACCAAATGAATCACTGAATCCCATTCATTTTCATATAAACCTATGATTTGAATTTACTAAATCATTTAATATAAACGTAACAACAAGTTAAGTAGATTCAATTAAATATGCGTGATCAATTGAATCACTTAAATCCCACTCGTATTCATGTGAACTTGTGCATCGATCACTATAGATGTAACAACATGTTCAACTTATCGTACAAACTAGAAAGGATCAAACTAATGCAGAGGTCTCCTTTATATCCATATAAACTTGTGAGTTTTAATTATTTAAATCATTGATCATGGATGTAATAACATGTGAAACACGTTAGGTTAACTATAAGACACCAAATGAATCACTCGAATCACATTCATTTTCATACAAACTTGTGATTTCAGTTCACTTAATCAAGCAACATGGATGTAACAATAAGTTAAGCACATTCAATTAAGTATGTGTGATCATTTGAATCACTTAAATCGCACTTGTATTGATACGAACTTGTAATTTCAACCCTTTAGATCGTGCACTATAGTCGTACCAATACGAGTCAGATGTAAGTGATTCATATGATCACACATACTTTATTGAATGTACTTACATATTGTTATATCCATGTTAAATGATTTAGTAGATTGAAATCACGGGCTTGCATGAAAATGAATGAGATTTGAGTGATTCATTTGGTGCCCTATTGTTAACCTAATTCACTTGTTAAGCACATTCAATTAAATTACAAGTGAAACACATTTGGTTAACTATATGACACCAAATGAATCACTTGTTAAGGACATCCGCATTAAGAATCATTATAAATGTAACAACTAGTGAAACACATTAGGTAAACCATAGACACCAAATGAATCACTCGAATCTCATTCATTTTCATACAAACTTGTGATTTGATCTACTAAATCATTTAATATAGATGTAACAACAAGTTAAACACATTCATTAAGCAAGCATGATCATATGAATCATTTAAATTTCACTTGTATTGGTACGAACGCGTGATTTCAATCCTTTAGATCGTTCACTATAAATGTAACAACAAATTCAACTCATCAGACTAATTACACGCATTCAAAGTAATGCATAGATCCCATTTGTATCCATATGAACTTGCGATTTCAATCATTCACTATAGATGTAATAACAAGTGAAATACACTAGATTAACTGTAAGGGACCAACTTAATGACCTGACTCTCATTCATTTCCAAACGAACTTCTTATTTCAAGCCACTAAGTCATTCTATAGGTATGTAACAAATGGCTACGCATACTCAATTAAATATATTGATCAAATATATGTAATAACAAGAAAATGAATCATTTAATCTCTCAATTAAATATATGTGATCAAATATATGTAATAACAAGTGAAACATATTAGGTTACCTCACTCAAATCTCATTCATTTCCAAACAAACCTATGATTTCAATATACTAAATTATTTAATATAGACGTAACAACAAGTTAAGCACATTCAATTAAGTATGCGTGATCGAATGAATCACTTAAATCTCACTCGTATTGAGTCGAGTGATTTAGTGTGCGTATGGATACAAATGAATGAGATGTAACATGTTCAACTTATTGAACAAACTACAAGGGATCAAACTAAACTAATCCATAGGTCTCCTTTACATCCATATAAACTTGTTAGTTTTTATCGTTTAAATCGTTGATCATAGATGTCATAACGAGTGAAACGCATTAGGTTAATTATAAGACACCAAATGAATCACTCAAATCTCATTTATTTTCACACAAATTTGTGATTTGAATTCACTTAATCTAGCAATATGGATGTAACAACAAGTTAAGCACATTCAATTAAGTATGTGTGATCATTTGAATCACTTAAATCGCACTTGTATTGATACGAACTTGTGATTTCAATCCTTTAGATCGTGCACTATAGTTGTAACAATAAATTCAACTCATCGGACTAACTACACGCGTTTGTATCTACATGAACTTGTGATTTCAATCATTTAAATCATTCATTATATATGTATTCCAAACGAACTTCTGGTATCAAAGCCACTTGGTCATTCTATACGTAAGTAAGAAATGGTAACGCACATTCAGTTAAATACAAGTGATCAATTATATGTAATAACAAGTGAAAATGAATCACTTAATCTCTCAATTAAATATAAGTGATCAAATATATGTAATAACAAGTGAAACACATTAGGTTACTTACAAGACACCAAATGAATCACTCCAATATCATTCATTTTCATACAAACCTATGATTTTAATATACTAAATCATTTAATATAGACGTAACAACAAGTTAAGCACATTCAATTATGTATGTGTGATAAAATGAATCACTTAAATCCCACTCGTATTGATACGAACTTGTGATTTCAATTCCTTACATCGATCATCATAGGTGAAAGAACTAGTTCAACTTATTGAACTAACTACAAGGGATCAAACTATTATAGGTCTCCTTTACATCCATACAAACTTGTAAGTTTTAATCATTTAAATCATTGATCAAAGATGTAATAACAAGTGAAACACAATTGGTTAACTACAAGACACCAAATGAATCATTCGAATCTCATTCATTTTCGCACAAACTTGTGATTTCAATCTACTAAATCTTTATTATAGACGTAACAACAAGTTAAACACATTCAATTAAGTATGCATGATTATATGAATCACTTAAATCTCACTTGTATTCGTACGAACATGTGATTTCAATCCTTTAGAACGTTCCCTATAGATATAACAACAAATTCAACTCATCGGATTAACTACACTTGTACAAATATAGTGACTTCAACCATTTGTATCCATTATAGATGTAATAACAAGTGAAATACATTAGATTAACTATAAGGGACCAATATAGTGACTTGACTCTCATTCATTTCCAAACGGACTTCTTTTTTCAAGCCACTAAGTCATTCTATACGTATGTAACAAATGGTAACGCACATTCAATTAAATATAAGTTATCAAATGTATGTAAGAACAAGTAAAAATGAATCACATAATCTCTCGATTAAACATAAGTGATCAAATGTATGTAATAACAAGTGAAACACATTAAGTTACCTGTAAGACACCAAATGAATCACTCGAATCCCATTCATTTTCATATATACCTATGATTTGAATTTACTAAATCATTTAATATAAACGTAACAACAAGTTAAGTACATTCAATTAAATATGCGTGATCAATTGAATCACTTAAATCCCACTCGTATTGATGTGAACTTGTGCATCGATCACTATAGATGTAACAACATGTTCAACTTATCGTACAAAATAGAAAGAATCAAACTAATGCATAGGTCTCCTTTATATCCATATAAACTTGTGAGTTTTAATTATTTAAATCATTGATCATGGATGTAATAACATGTGAAACACGTTAGGTTAACTATAAGACACCAAATGAATCACTCGAATCACATTCATTTTTATACAAACTTGTGATTTCAGTTCACTTAATCAAGCAACATGGATGTAACAATAAGATAAGCACATTCAATTAAGTATGTGTGATCATTTGAATCACTTAAATCGTACTTGTATTGATACGAACTTGTAATTTCAATCCTTTAGATCGTGCACTATGGTCGTACCAACACGAGTCAGATTTAAGTGATTCATATGATTACGCATACTTTATTGAATGTACTTGACTTATTGTTATATCCATGTTAAATGATTTAGTAGATTGAAATCACAGGCTTGCATGAAAATGAATGAGATTTGAGTGATTCATTTGGTGCCCTATTGTTAACCTAATTCACTTGTTAAGCACATTCAATTAAATTACAAGTGAAACACATTAGGTTAACTATACGACACCAAATGAATCACTTGTTAAGGACATCCGTATTAAGAATCATTATAAATGTAACAACTAGTGAAACACATTAGGTAAACCATAAGACACCAAATGAATCACTCGAATCTCATTCATTTTCATACAAACTTGTGATTTCGATCTACTAAATCATTTAATATAGATGTAACAACAAGTTAAACATATTCAATTAAGCATGCATGATCATATGAATCATTTAAATCTCACTTGTATTGGTACGAACGCGTGATTTCAATCCTTTAGATCGTTCACTATAGATGTGACAACAAATTCTACTCATCGGACTAATTACACACATTCAAAGTAATGCATAGATCCCATTTGTATCCATATGAACTTGCGATTTCAATCATTTAAATCATTCATTATAGATGTAATAACAAGTGAAATACACTAGATTAACTGTAAGGACCAACTTAATGACCTGACTCTCATTCATTTCCAAACGAACTTCTTATTTCAAGCCACTAAGTCATTCTATACGTATGTAACAAATGGCTACGCACACTCAATTAAATATATTGATCAAATATATGTAATAACAAGTGAAAATGAATCATTTAATCTCTCAATTAAATATATGTGATCAAATATATGTAATAACAAGTGAAACATATTAGGTTACCTACAAGACACCAAATAAATCACTCAAATCTCATTCATTTCTATACAAACCTATGATTTCAATATACTAAATCATTTATTATAGACGTAACAACAAGTTAAGCACATTCAATTAAGTATGCGTGATCAAATGAATCACTTAAATCTCACTCGTATTGAGACGAGTGATTTAGTGTGCGTATGAATACAAATGAATGAGATGTAACAACATGTTCAACTTATTGAACAAACTACAAGGGATCAAACTAAACTAATCCATAGGTCTCCTTTACATCCATATAAACTTGTGAGTTTTTATCGTTTAAATTGTTGATCATAGATGTCATAACGAGTGAAACACATTAGGTTAATTATAAGACACCAAATGAATCACTCAAATCTCATTTATTTTCACATGAATTTTTACAGACAGGTATCTCACATCAGTAAAAATGCAATTTAGCGTCCATAAAATAGCTATTACTGATAGGAAGTGATCATCAATATTAAATATAAATTCTTCTGACGGGTATTTCCTTTAGTAAAAAGTGCATTGACGGTAGCCAGTTGTTAGTATATCTGGTGGACTTTAATAATGGCTGTGGGTGTGTGTCGTAAATCCTCAGCAATACATGATGTTCACGATTGTCCTAATAAGTGTACAACTTACTGACAGATGTAAGCAAGTGTCGTTAAACCCAATGCAATACACTAACAGCAACAGCCGTTAGCATTCAACGACACAATCTACACTGATGGATGTGCATCCATCAATAAAAATATTCATGGTGGTTTTGACAATTTTAATTGACGTTTTTTGTCATCTCAATAATGCTTTTGTTTTTTTTTGTGATCTAAGCCTTTGGATGCCAACAAATTGGATTTGAACCACATGCATCGTTTCATAATGTCCAATTTCCAATGAAAACTGACCAGCAGTAGGCTCCCACCTTTTATTAAGAACCGAAAAAATTTGGAAACCATACACAAATTATAAATATCCGGTTTATTGGATATGGTCCACGTACTTGAATTCGAATTCAAATGTAGAAACATTTCAATCTAACTTTTATATTCATAATCTGAATTTTATATGAATTTGACTTTTTAATTAGTATCTATATTCAAATCCGACTTCTAAATAAACAACTAATCATTCAAACCAGAGTAATTGACATTTTAAGAATCGACTTCCAGAACAAATGGATATCGGATAGACATCTATTAAAATTCAATCTAAATTTAAATCGAATAGAATATTTCTCTAAAACTGAATCTGAATCTCAATACAATCAGATCAAGTCATTTGATCAATCCGAAGCCAATGAGATTTTTATTCGGATGACTTTTTTCTTCTAGATCCAACTTTTTGAAGTAGTTGGGTCGCATTCTAGTCTAAATCCAATCCATTGACATCCCTAGGTCTCTATATGCTCTTCATTTAAGTCGAAGCACTAAATTAATGGCAATTTAGGTCCCGATCTATGGGTTTAGGTGAAGGATCAGACTCGTATGATTCAATGGGGATCGTTCATTATAGGTAGCGCTTGAACTTGTAGTCACGTTAAATCAACTGTGGAGATTCAGTAGCCAACAAGTGTTCTTAGAGACGGCCAAGAGTGGCCGAGATAGAAAGTAGTGACGGCAGCCAATAACTTGTTAGTTGGTAGGGCTGCACACGAGTCGCGTCGAGTTCGAGTTGGGCCGGCTTGAGATTGACTCGAGTCAGAAAACTAAAAGCTTGAGCTTGAACTTAACTCATTTAGCTTGCTTATGCTAAACATGTCCGGTTTTTTTAACTCATTTAGTCAGTACTTGTTCAACTTTCTCTCATTATAATCCAACATTCATTATGTAGTCTAACAGAATCAAGTTTAAACGATCGAGTTCTTACATACATGTATTAATTTTAATTAACTTATATATATTTATAAGCTTTATTTGCTTTTTCAAAAATAATTCTTTAATATTTTTTACTAATTTGGCTGAAACGCTAAATCGACTGATTCAGTACTCCATAATAGGTGGCTCGGCTGATTTGGTTCCAAAAGCAATTGTGATAACATTGGGTTAAACAGTTTCAGATACATTTATGATGCTCCAAATTGTTTCTTATATCGTACATGTATTACTAAAATGTCATTAATCATTTTTTGACTTTAACCAAACAATGTTTTTTCGAATGCTGCTTATAACATTATCATGAAAACTTTGATAAAAATAACTGGAATTGAAACATGATTCATATTTAGGGATGCCATTATGTTCAATTTGGATTAGATATCCTACCGAACCGTTTCCAAGAAAAAATTAATATCCGATTAAGTAATCGGATTGGATTCAGATTTAAGAAATGATATCTGATCGGATTTGGATATGGATTCAGTTCAACAAATATCGAACCGTTTCCAAAAAAAAAAAAATATCCGATTAAGTAATCGGATTGGATTCAGATTTATGAAATGACATCCGATCGGATTCGGATATGGATTCAGTTCAACAAATATCCTATATCCAATGCTTTTACATTTTGAAAGTCGGTTAAATTCGGTTCAGAATTTGGACTAGGATTCGAATTCAGATATGAATTTTAAAATGGGATACAGATAGTGAAATTGGATTTTGGATTTGGATTCGGATATGACTTTTCCTTGTTTGTATTTGAATCTGAATATTTGGATATCTGATAAATGGATAAGTTAAGAGTATATCCAATTTGAATATGATTCGTTGACATCATTATTCATATTAGTTTGACGCTTACTAAATATTAGGATGTTCAAATATTGTTTAAAATATTTTTTTGTAAACACACATTGTGATACTAGCCATGTTAGAAATTGGTTCAAGTTTTCCTTCGTGGCAATGGCTGTTTCACTTACACCATCCACATTTCAGAGCAAATTCTTTTATATATTCCGTCACTTAAATGATGCTCCTTTGCCCCACAAGAAAAAAAAATTGAAAAGTTTGAAAGTAACCCAATGAACAAGCAATGTAATATTCACTTAAATGCACAAAAAGAGGAAAGAGAGAGAATAACAGATAGGTAAACAAGCGAAGGGCGCAGATGTGATATAAACCTGAAAAGAGGGGCAGCTGTCAGTCACTGGACTTTTTTTCTTCATAGCAAGTAGGGCTCCACAACGAGTCAAGCCAGCTTGAGCTCGACTCGAACATGCTCGTCAAAACACAGACTCCAACTCTGCATGTTTATAAACGACTCGATTGAGTTAAATAAATTAAAAGAAACGAATCATACTTAGCATAACCGAGCTCAATGAGTCGAGGGGGACCTCAAGCTTGAGTTTTCTGAGTGGAGCCAATTCGAGCTGGGCTCGTGTGCAGTGCTAGCAAGTCATTGATTCTGGTCACTACATTCCATCAGTGGAAAAGGGTGTTGAGATAGACAAAAAGAGAGAGATCTCCCTTTATTCCTTGCAGCATGCCTTCTGCCTCTCTCTCTCTCTCTCAAAAATTTTCTCCTCCCATTTTCTCTCTCTCCCTCTGTCTGTCTGTCTCTCTCTCTCTCTTTACACATGAAAATGGAAAAAAAAAGAATGGGAGGAAAAAAAATTTCGCAAATGGAGAGAGAGAGAGTTCCTTTCTGTTGACGATAATTCATGCGTAAGGAATTAATTAGGTTGGATATATCTGATTATCAACCTGATTTTGAATCCATTTAACTGGATCCAGTTAAAAAATGATTCCTTCATAGCCAAATTTGATCTACTAAAGATTCAACCCGGTTATGTTTAATTTTGGGATCTTATGCTTTCAGATCCAAATTCAGCTTTAAAAGATAAAGCCCAAATCCAAATCTAAATAGACACAATCCTGTTAGCTCAAATACAAAAGAATTGAATCCAATGCTCCAAACCATTGATGATCGAGTACAAGAAATATGATTTTGAATAAAATTGAAGCAATGCTGCGATGGGATGCCGATGGATTGGATTCGAATGAGATATACCCTTCATCATACCTACTTTTTCAGATATTAACATATTCTGATTCGAATCCGGAATCAGATTTTAATATGAATGAAGAAAAGTCATATCCCAATCTGAATCCAAAATTCGATTTCACAATCTGAATCCAATTTTTATAGTAATATCTGAATCCGAATTTTGAACTGAATTTTGCCAATTTTCAAAATATAAGAGCATTAGATATGGAATATTTATTCAAAACTAAATCCAATCTGAATCAGTTTCTGAATCCAATTAGATATTTATGTACATCCAAGTCCGCATCAGACATTTATCAGATGTCATTTCCTAAATCCAAATCTGATCTGATTTCTTTGTCGGATATTAAATTTTTTTCCATATCCAATTTGTTTCGAATCATTTTAGTTAGATAGCTGATCCAAATCAGATGTATTCACATTGCTATGATGCATCATTGAAGAAATATTTTTCTTTGCCACCGGAAGGAAGGAGAATGCCACTGGAAAATAGTGTTTTGGGCTTTTGGTTGGCAACTACGACAATTGTTTGGAAATTTTGATGGCCACTGGATGCTGTTGAAGAGCCACGACCACCTTCCACGAGTGACAGAAGCCATTAAAGAAAGCATTGTTTCTGGTGTCGGAACACCGCCAGTGAATAGGAAACAATTTTCACACTATAAAGCTCCTCCACCATCTTTTTTCTCCCTGCAACTTTGGCCTTCCTTCGGTTCATATCCAAAGCCATGTGCACTATTTCATTTTCTTCTTCTTCTACATTATGTATGCTCGGCTATCACTGGTCTCCATAGAGCATGCACCCACGAGGATAATCTAAAACTTTAAATTTATAGTTAGATTTTCATGGACCTGGGTCTACTTATATGAGGCAACCCCATGAACTTGGGCGAACTCAACTTACTCTAGATGGAAGTGACCATCTAGGCACCCAAAAACTCGCCAGGATGCTTCTTTGCAGTAAATCAATCCCTCGTCTGCAACACTGATCGATGGAACCCTCTTTTGCCCATATTCTTTTTTCAAAACAGAATGAATCACAACTCCTTTTCCCTTCTTTTTTAAGTTTTGATTTTATGCCCATTTATTTTTTCCATTAATCTGAATTGATTGATGGCTTTTTTTCTCTTTATTTGAAGGTAAATGATGAAAATGGCGTAAGCAATTGAAGATTCTGAATTCTGGGGAGCTTGAAGGGTTATTATGATTCTGTGTTGTTCTATAGAATGACATGGTTCATATTTGCTTTTGTTGAATCTTTTCTACATTTAAGATGTTGATTATTCTTTTTTTTTCCAGAAACTGAACTGAAATCTTGCTTATGTGATTTTCTTGAATTTTTTCTACATTTAAGACGTTGATTATTCTTTCTTTTTCCAGAAACTGAACTGAAAGCTTGTTTCTTCATGTTTGTATCGACCGATCTGGTCTTCATGCTTTTTGGCATCCTTTCATTGTGGCCAGAACTCAACATTCATTTTTGCTGACTTAGAACATCTGGAAGAGGGTTTTTAATTTGGCTTCTTAAGTTATTCAGACATTCAAGGGCTGCTTGGTAATTGTAGTTGGTATTTGAATATACTAAAAATGGGGTAAACTCATGAAACATTTTAATAAGTGTTCCAAGAATCTTATCCAAATCTTTACAATATATTCATGAAACAGTTGCAAATTGTTTCCTTTGCAATTCAGCAATTCAAGTCTACAGCTATTTACGAAGTTCCTCTTCTCATGTATCTATGGTTGGTTTGATTTTCTAACTAAAATTACATATATAAGATTTATTTTCTATGTGATAGAGGGTGTAACGCACTAAATGTAAAAGTGAAAAGTTATGTGCAAATGTTGATAATGATAAAGAATTTACTTTTCACTATTTCTTCATGTTTATCTATAATGAGTTGCAAAACAAAAAAAGGTACTAGTTTTGTAAAATTTGAAGCTGGGATTGGTTGTAGGGAGATGCTATTGTCAGTCATTTATAAAGAGAACTTGGATACTGGCCTCCTTTTATATTCTTAATTAAATTACATCCTTACTATATTAGATTTTTACATTGATTCTCTTGTGGATAGGAATCACAAACTTTTTTTGACCATATAAACAACAGCGCCGTATTTTTTCTCCAATAAATTCTAGATGAAAGTGGTCAAATTGTAGTTTCAAAATTTTAGGAGGAGAAGAAATATGATTTTTCAAAAATTTTTATATAGGATAAATCATTTTTTAAAATTTACATGTTTTTTTTTTTTTGAGGGGGGCTGCCGCCCTTGCCATCCCCTTAGTTCCACCCCTACTATTCATAGAATCTATTCTATTTGTCACTGCAGATTGAAACTAATAGCTCCGCATGTTTAAGGAATAAATGCCATTGAAAAGCATTAGTGACACAAATTTAATATATTAATCCATGACAACTATAAAACACCACTACTGACCATTCAGTGAGACACACCACATGCCATCTATATTTGATGGCAGATCAAAAGTGCCACTAAAGACTTTACAATGGCACATATTTATATGTCATCATTGATATTGTATGCAACCCAAGAATACCACAAAAGACCTTTCACTACTTCCAGCAATAGTGTGCATATGAATGTGCATCTACTTAAAACCTAGCAAATATTTAGACCGCTTGGGTAAAGGATTAAAGCTGGATCCATTAATTATTAAAATATTATTTTATCAATCTAACCTTGTAGATATGATCTTAAGAACGATTTATTGAGAAATATATATTAAGTTGATCAGTTTTTATATTAATAACGTTTTCTTCAAATAAACGGCTCATATAACATCAAAAGTTTGTTTGTAGAAAGTTCAAATTTGATATAAAGTTAACTTTAACTAAAACATGTTTTACATTAAATTAAATTAGTATTTAGAAACAGATGGGGAGGTTCACATTTTTTTAAAGCCCTTTTTATCGGTAATTTAACCAGTCTAGATTCTATCCCTTAATGCTCGGCCGGTATGTGGATGACCCACTTACGTCTCTTTTTCTTTTTTTTTTTAATGACAGTCAATAGTGTCGCCGTGGTCTAGCATCGTGTGGGATAGAAGATGCCTCCCCTTGCCTCTGTGAGAAGGGCGAGGCTGTCGCGCCTTGCCATCGTTGTCACAGCCCAACCTCGCTGGCAGAGTATCTGCCCGCCGTTGAGGGTATGGCAGGCTGTTGTTTCCTCAGGGCGGCGACTTCCCCTGCCCTACCTTCACTGGCAACCAGCAAGGCACACCTCTTGGGGTACACAACAGCATCCACTGCCTCGATTTTTTGTTTAATGAAGAAATAGTAAACAAAGGGAGGGAGGACACCTGCCCCCTCACCACTGAAAGCCTGTCGAGGCCTTTCCATCACCGGCAGGTCCACCGGACACAAAAGGCAGCAGCAGGCACTGACGGGGCCAGAAATTTTTGGATATGGAGCACTATTATAGAAATTCTCATTTCTAGAGGGGCACAACATATATAAATATGTAAATAATTGTAATAAATCTATGTAAAAATATGTAAAAATAAATAAAAATTTTATTGGTGGTGTGGACAACTGCCCACGCCAGCCTATATGTAGCTACGCTACTGGCGGCAGCTGCTGGCAAAAAGGGGTGAGGCAACTGATTTCTCCCTTCCTGCTGATGGGGAAGGTGGCATCACCTCCCCTTTCGATGTTTTACGAGCATCCTTTTTTTTTAACAAATTTTGTGGCTGTCGAACAACATCCATATATATATATATATATACAGACTTTAGATTTTCAAAATCACTAAGAATTCGATCCAACATGATGGATGGCTTAAAAAAAAATAGTATCAAGTAACACTTTTTTCTCTTAGTATCAAGTAACACTTGGCTCTGCCCCTATGTAGGTGACAGCTTCCCCTCCCTCCCTTTTTTTTTGCAAAAAAAATATGATGTACAGTTTCCCTCATAGGAGCAGAGGTGACCTTTGATCGATGCCGCAGCCTCCCCCTCCTCAAACAGCATGAGGATGCGATGCCTTTTAATACTAAATGCATGAATAGGCTGGGCTGTAGGCCTCAAAAAGCATGAATAGTTGAAAACAGTGGAACAATTTCAAATGCAAATCAGCTGGGCTGTAGGCCCCCTCCCTTTTAATACTAAAAAATAACAAATGACTGAAGATATCGTAAAGAAACCAAAAGAACATAAGGAAACCCCCAAGGTAGCCTACAGAAGGCAACAAGGATCCAAAACAAAGAAAAGAAAAGCTTTTAAGACCACTACCTTATAGAATTTTCCGGAATGGGGAAAAGAAGCACATCAATGACCTCACCACTAGGATTGTAACCCCTGAAACGACCTTTCTTTCCAAACTCCATCCAGAAATGCTCACATACCTTCTATTCAACCATGGCCAACTGTCGTTTTCCCCTTTCTCCTTATCCCCTGTTCTCTAGAGCACATAACAATGGCCTGCAATCGATTACGATAAAAACATATGGATTCTACCACCATATCGACATTGGATGGCACTTTCCCTGGATCTGATAGAATACCTGATGGAAACCACAGTCCCATCTATCTTTTATGTTTTTGAATCCACCCTGCATTGTTAACAGAAATCTTTCCATAGATTATAAAATTTATATCTTCTATCTCTTTCAGAACTAGTGTGCACTCATTTATCTCTTTCCAAATCATCCAGGTGATCATCGGGAAAAGGAGACACCAGCATTTATTTATCCAACTACTGCAAAAATGTTTCATTCTCTACCAATCATACTCTTTCTTTATTGAACTATAAGAAGGAATAAAGATATTAAATTTTCCTCCCACATATTTCTTCACATAAGAAGAAAACTCGCAACATCCAAACAGATAAAAAGGAGACTCTTCCCTTTTTTTACAAAGGACACATCTTGTTTCCCTAAGTCTGAATCTATTTCTGCATACTTCGCTTTTGCTTACCATGTCTTTGGTTATACATTTGTTTACCTGTGATGGAACACCCACCCATCGGTCCCAAATGCATATAAGGGATTCTGTATTTTGGGTGGTCGGCATTTGAATACTATAAGAGGCCCCAGCCATCCTATGTAAGTAAAGTTGTGATTTCTTTCCAAACACCCTTGCTTACATCACTCTTGCGATCAATGTAATTTATGCCCATTGCAAGAGCATCCCTCAAATTTTCGTGCGATCTTTGATTTCCTTGAACCTGCGTTATTCTCAAGTCTTCCACAAACTCTTGAGTCCTTTAGGCTTACGACGAAGGTGCTATCACCAGGCCACACGAGCTGAAGAAAGTCAGCTCGTGACAACTGGTATCAGAGCCAGTTTGATCATCTGGCATGGTGGGGCATGGGGAGCTAGGTTGGTGTCAAGCTATCCAATGATTGGCTGCTATCTGTGGCATCATGGCTGCAGATGAACAGAATTCTGTAGCGGAGGGAGTACAGACTCGTCAACAAAAGAAGACGAGTGTGACCAATGAAGGAATGGAAGCACGGCTGGTTGCGACCGAGACAACCATTGCCTCCTTGACTCATTCCATGACCGAAGCTGCACGGAGCTTCGAAGAGTACAATGTTGGGACAAATCAGAATATGGACCAGGTGAACTCTCAGTTAGGAGAAGTTTTAGCCTGTTTAGCTGCGATGGAGGATGAGATGGAAGTCCTCAGAATGTGAAATAGGACCCTGGATAATCGGCTTCCTAGAGGGGACGAAAGAGGTATAGCGATGTTCGAAATGCTAAGGAATTCGAGAACTTTCTCTATCATCTCGAAAAATACCTCAAGGTGAACCAGATCCATGATGATGAAATGAAGATCACAACTGCCTCAATGTTTCTGATGGATGATGCCATGCTGTGGTGGTGGAGGTGGGAGAGTGACGTCGAAAGTGGCATCTGCACTATTGATACTTGGGAGGAATTCAAGCATGAGATGTGCGAGTATTTCCTGCCCAAAGACATAGAATATCTTGCAAGACGGCCATTGATGGAACTCAAGCAGATCGGATCGATCCATGACTATGCTCAAGCATTCACAACGAAGTTGCTTGAAATTTCAAGAATGTCTGACGAGGATCGACTATTCCATTTCATGAATGGATTACAACCATGGGTGGAGCAAAAACTCTGGCGACAAGACCCAAAAGACTTGAGTAGTGCCCTTGCAGCGGCCAAAAGCCTGGTAGATACCTTAAGGCGGCTGAAGTTTGAATACAAGCCCTACAATTCCAATAAGGGTGCAAACAGCAACCACAAAAGTGGTGGGAACAATCGGAGAACTCGACAAGTAGAAAAGGGGAACACTAATGCAGCGGTCTCAGAAGAACAATGGTGAAAATGCGTGAGATGGCAACACTTATAGGCCTTTCCGGCCACCACAAGGATTGAAGTGTTGGCACTGTAGTGGGAATCACTTTGCTTCTAAATGCCCGAATGTCAAAAGCAACTAGGCCAGCACTTCCAAACAATCTGACTTTTCTGTGCAGGGTCAAGAAGAGGAAGCATATGAGCGCTCTCCAAATCCTCAGTGCTTTGAAGGAGACCCTGAAGGTGACAACAATGACAGCCACATGACTCATGTACTTGGACATCTTGGTGAATGGAAAGTCCACGACAGCGATGGTGGATGCTGGTGCAACACACAACTTTGTCTCGAAAGAGGAGGCGAAGAGATTGGGCTTCACCCTAGAGAGGGGGAGTTACGCATGAAGGTGGTGAACTCAGAGGCGAAGTCCATCCACGGAGTGGTCCAGGATGTAGTAGTGAAGATTGAGAGCTGGTCTGGAAAAGCAAACTTCTCGGTGGCACCGATGGATGATTTCAAGATGATCCTAGGCATGGAGCTTCTCAGTTTGGCAAAGATAATCCCAATGCTGCATCTGCGTGCCATCGGTATTCTTGATGAGAAGTTTCCTTGGTGGCGAACAAGGAAGTGGCTGAAAACTCCCTTGATTCGGTCCTAGAGGCACTTGTGCCTATCTTGGAAGAGTTCACAGAAATGATGCCTGTGGAACTCCCCAGATGACTGCCACTACGACTGAAGTGGATCATGCTATTGAATTGGTCCCAGGTGCAAAACCACCTGCAATGGCGCCTTACCAGATGAGTCCCATGGAGTTGAAGGAATTGTGACGTCAACTAGATGAAATGTTGGCGGGAGGAATCATCAGGCCCTCCAAGGCTCTTTATGAAACACCTGTGTTGTTTCAGCTGAAACACGATGGCTCAAAGAGACTGTGTGTCGACTATCCTGCATTGGACAAGGTAACAATCAAGAACAAGTATCTGTGCTCATTGGTGACTTATTCGATCAATTGGGAAATACATGAATCTTTCCAAAGTTGGATCTTCGATCGGGCTATCGAGCTATTGGCAAGTCAGGATAGTAGAAGGGGATGAACCAAAGACTACTTGTGTCACCCGCTAGGGTGCTTATGAATCCTTAGTTATGCCATTCAGGTTGGCATACGCCAGCAACATTCTCAACACTAATGAACAAGATCTTCTGCCCGTACCTTGACAAGTTCGTGGTAGTCTATCTTGATGATATCATGGTCTTTAGACGCAGCATGGAGGAGCATGTCAGTCATCTGCAGACGGTGTTCAGAGCATTAAAGGAGAATGATCTCTATGTGAAAAAGGAGAAGTGTCTCTTTAGTCAACAGGAGATCAGTTTTCTTAGCCAGCTATAGTACCTGAGTTGCGGTCCTTCCTCGAATTGACCAACTATTACATATGGTTCATCGAGGGGTATTCTCTAATTGTTACACCTGTCATTGACTTGCTCAAGAAGAACACCGCTTGGCCTTGAACGTAGTCTGCCCAAGATGCCTTTGAAGAATTGAAGAGAGCTCTTGTGAGAGAGGCTGTGCATAAGTTGCCCGACCACTTGAAACCTTTTGAAGTACACACTGATGCTTTCGATTTTGCCATTGGCGGCGTATTGATGCAAGAGGAGCATCCAATTGCTTATGAGAGCCAAAAGTTGAAGGAAGCAGAGAAGCGCTATAATGTTCACAAATGAGAAATAACTACAATCGTGCACTGCCTTCGTATATGGAGACACTTTTTGCTGGGAGCGCAGTCGTGAAGACAGATAATCTAGCCACGAGCTACTTCTAGATGCAGAAGAAGTTATCTCCCAAGTAGGCTCATTGGCAATAATTCCTGGCCGAGTTTGACTTCGTGTTGGAATATGAGTGGGGGTAGACACACTGAGTTGCAAGGCAAAGCTTGCGGCCACGTGAATAGGGGCTTCTGAAGTGCAACTAGAGGGGCAACCTTCTAGAACTTATTCAAGAAGGCATGCAACAAGACTCTACGGCAAAGCATCTAGTATCCCTAGCTAAGACGGGCAGGACCAGGAGATTTTCGTTGTGAATGGACTCCTTCTCACTCGAGGTGGACGAGTATTTGTGCCAAGGTGGGGAAATCTTCGGTGAGAACTATTGAAGGAGTGCCACAATACTTTGTGGGCAGGCCATCCTGGCTAGGAGCGAACCTTGGCCTTACCTGAACGTGGCTACTACTGGCCACAAATGCAGGATGATGTGGAGACTTATGTGAAGACGTGCCTCATCTGTCGTCAAGACAAGGGAGTCAATTAGAAGACTGCCGGCTCATTGGAACCTCTTCCTATTCTGGAGCATCCGCTGGAAAGTCTATCCACGGACTTCAATGTTGGTCTCCCAAAGGTCGATGGACTCAGCTCTATCTTGATGGCTGTTAATCGATTCTCCAAGTATGCGACATTTATCCCAACCTCAAAGGAGTGCCCTACAAAGAAGACAAAAAAGTTGTTCCTAAGAATATAGTAAAGTATTGGGGTGTGCCAAAAAGTATTGTTAGCTATCGTGATGGCCAGCTACATAGGCAAGTTTTGACGATAAGTGTTTTGACTGCTGGGCTCGGACTTATTGTTTTCAACAAGCTTCCACCCACAGACTGATGGCTAGGCACTTTGTGTGCACGAATCAGAAAAATTGGGTGAAATTACTTGATGTAGCCCAATTCTACTGCAACTTACAAAAGAGCGAGTCTTCGGGGCACAGTCCATTCGAGATAGCCACTGATCAACAGTCGTTGATGCCACACACTCTCATTGCTCAAGAAAAGGGAAGGCCATCTTCGCTTATCAGTTTGTCAGAGACTGGCAGGAGCAGACAGAGCTAACCAAGGTGTTCTTGCACAAGGCAGCCAAGAAGATGAAGAAATGGGCCGACAAAAGGCGACATCCTGTAGAGTTTAGAGTTGGAGTTCATGTCCTCGTGAAGCTGTACCCAGATCGTACAAGAATCTTTCATGAGGAACACCATGTCCTGATACGAAAGTACGAACGACTATTCATCATGATCAAGAAGATCAGCAAGCTAACGTACAAGTTAAACTTACCACTAGACTTCAAAGTACATCCAGTGTTCCATGTCTGCAACTTGAAGCCTTTCCATGCTGATGAAGAAGACCTAGGGAGGAGCATGCCACAGCGGGAGCCGATCCTACAAAGAACACCATCATCAACAAGGGGAGATGTTGTTCGCCTAAGTCTGAATCTATTTGTGCTTACTTTTCTTTTGCTTACTATATCTTTGATTACACATTTGTTTACTAGTAATGGAGCACCCTCCCACCGATCCCAAGTACATATAAGGGATTTTGTATTTTGGGTGGTCGGCATTTGAATCTTGTAAGAGGCCTCAGCCATTCTATGTAAGTAAAGCTGTGATTTCTTTCCAAACATATTTGCTTACATCGCTCTTGTGATCAATGCAATTTATGCTCATTGTAAGAGCATCCCTCAGATTTCCTTGCGATCTTTGATTTCCTTGCGCCTGCGTTATTGTCAAGTCCTCCGCAAACTCTTGAGTCCTTTAGGCTTACGATGAATGTGCTATCGCCGGGCCGCATGGGCCGAAGAAAGTCAGCCCGTGACACATCTATTGGCTATAGATATTCCAAAATGTTTGATTCCATCTTGCATGAAAAATCTCCTTTCTAAAGTCAGAAAACAACACATTTAGCACGAAGAATTGCTTTACAACACTATGCAACTTTCTCCATTCTAAATTGGTCTTTTTCTATTCTATATATTCATTCTTCATAAATGTTTGATCTCATAATCCATTACATCAAGCATATCACGCACCATACCATTTCAAGAAATCGATCAGAGTCAATCTACATTCCATAATCCAGTGATCAAGAGCTAAGTCCTATTTGATAAGTCAAAAGCATATCACGCAATACCATTTCAAGAAATGATCAGGTCATCTACTTCTTCCTGATCTGCTTGTAGAAGACAAAAGTCCTCAACCCCAGTTGT
Source organism: Nymphaea colorata (assembly GCF_008831285.2). Taxonomy (NCBI): domain Eukaryota; kingdom Viridiplantae; phylum Streptophyta; class Magnoliopsida; order Nymphaeales; family Nymphaeaceae; genus Nymphaea; species Nymphaea colorata. Next base: position 28,694 of record NW_022204677.1, on the reverse strand, counting down.
AGGGATGTCAATATATCCGATTTGAATCGGATATCCTACCGATCCGATCCGAAAAAATCAGATATGGATAAAAATTTACTATCCGATTAAGAAATCCGATCGGATTCAGATTTAATAAATGACATCCGATCGGATTCGGATTTGGATATACATAAATATCGGATCAGATTCGGATACAGATTTGGATCAGATTCATTTTTATACAAATATCCTCTATCTAATACTTGAAAAATGGCAAAATCCAGTTCAAAATTCAGATTCGAATTCGGATATAAATATAAAAATCGGATTCAGATTGTAAAATCGGATTTTGGATTCGGATATGACTTCGGTTTATTCGAATTTGAATCTGAATCCGAATCCGAATATATGAATATCCGAAAAAGCGGATATGATTAAAGATGTATCCGATCCGAATCCGATCCGTTGACATCCCTACCCAGTTGCCCAACCAAAACTTAGTCTGTCTGCCATCCCCTACATCCCAATGAATTTGATGACCAACTGCCTGCCAGCTATCCAGGACACCTTTCCAAATCAATGACATATTTCAAATTTTTCTACAAGTCCAAAGACTGTCACAATCCAAATATTTCAACTTTAGATAAGCAGACCATAAAGAGGTTGCTAAGATAGAATTTTTAGCAGGATATAGAAGAAGAGCAGAATTAAATGTCCATAGATTTCTTCTTTCAGATGACCACACAATTGATGCCAGCTGATAGCATGAAGTGTCTTACTTCCTTCTTGCTCTGCCCAAAAAAAACATGCACATTTTCTTGAGATATCTCTGGCAACAGAATTAGGAACCTTAAAGCATCTCATCCAAAATCCTATAACACTTTCAATAACATGCATGATTAAACATGATTTACCCTGGAAAGAAAGTAATCTACTTTTCCATAGAGCCAGTTTCTTCAAGATCTTCTCCCTTAAGGGGTCACAATATTGAACAAGGAGAGAGACCGTAAACAGTGGCAACCCTAAATAGGAGATAGGCAAGGGCACCGCCTTCAAGCCCAAAATATGCTCAAACTCAACAAACATTAAAACCTCCACATGAAAAGCAACAAAACAGGAATTTGAGTGGTTTACTACAGGAATTTGAGTGGTTTATTTCCAAACCAGCATTTACCGCAAAATCAGCAAACACTGCTTTGATTGCTAGAATAGAATCTTTTTCAGCAGTTGAACACAAGTCACAACATTATGTCATCGGCAAAGCAAGGTAGATTAAATTGTATCCAATAACTCTCGGCACCTTCAAAGCTCCTCAAGATTTTTCCCATTGAAGTTTCCTAGAAAGAATCTTCATCAGAAAAATAAACAGAAAAGGAGAAATGGGACCACCTTGTCGAAGTCCACGCTAGGCATGAAAAAAAAAATCACACTCCTTACCATTTACCACAATTACATATGAAGACATCGTCATTTATAAAAGAACACCATTAACCCAATGCTTTGAAAAATTTAAACGAAAGAGAGAAAAATTTAAAAACATTGAAAAATACTTAGAATTTGCATGAAAATGTTGTTAAATTCAAAAAATTCAAATTTTGAGTTTTGGCTCCAAAACTCTCTATAAATATCTCCACAATCTTCTCTTTTGGGCATGAGGTAACCCTTGGGGAACGTCTAGTACTTTCTTACTTGTAACCTTGAGTCTCTCTCTCTCTCTCTCTCTTTGATTGTCACTTAAGTCTCTCTTTCTCTTTTTTTATTAACCTCTCTCTCTCTCTCTCTCTCTCTTCAACTTATCTCTCTTTCAAATATCTCTCTCTTTGATTCCTCTCTTAAATTCTTTTTTTCTCTCTTTTATAATACCGCTCTGGTCAATTTCTAGTATCTCTTAAAATCACTTTTTCTCTTGCTTTTATTATGACCTTTTCCTATCTCCCTCACTTCGGTTTCTCTATTAATTTTTTCTCTTTTATTAATATTTCTCTCTTTGATCTTTTTCTCTCCGTTCCCCCTCGGTTGGAGTTTTCTCTTAAAATCTTTCCTTTTTCTTTTTTATTAATCTGTGCATCTCTTCAAATTTCTCCCTTAAATTCTACTTTTCTATTGCTTTTATTAATCTCCCTCTCTTTGTCTTAGATTTATCTATTTTTTTTAAACTCTCTCTCTTCCCATCTCTCTCTTTGATTTCTCTCTTTAAAACTATTTTTCTCTCTTTTATTAATATCTCTCTAACTCTCTTCCATTTCTCTCTTAAAATCTCTACACCTCTCTCCAACTCCCTTAGATTTTTCTCTCTCTCTCTCTCTTTCTCTTATTAGTCACACTCTCTCTACAATTTGTCTATTTCTCTCTCTTTGATCTCTCTCATAACATCTCTCTTCCTTTCTCTCTTGCTTTGTCTTTGATTTCTCTTTGTTTCTCTGTTTGATTTCTTCTTAAGCTCTCTCGCTCTCTCTTTTTAAAATCTCTATCTCTTTCTCACTCTCGCCCTTTTTTTCTCTATCTCTCAAAGTCTTAAGTTTTAAATTCCTACGATCCTTTGTCTAAAATCTAGTTATTCTTAAGAGCCACACAACTTTCCAAGTAACACAACCAGCATTTTCCACATCCAGCCAACAAATCGAAGAAAGAGAGAGGAAAGATTAATAAGAGAGAAAAAAAGATGTTTTAAGAGATAATATAAGAGAGGGAAAAAAAGAGATTTGCTTTAATAATCAGATATCATAAATTTGATAAAACTTAAGATTGTAAGTTCAAGAAATAATTTTAGAAATTTACAGAAGACTTCATTTTTTATATAGGCTGGAAATTGAACTAGGGATCAGTGAAGAGCTTAGGGTAAGTCTCCAAAGGTTCCTTAGAGGCTTATATAAGGAAAAATATATATATATGTGTGTGTTTATCTTTGGGATTATGAGAATATCTCTCTTCCACCATTGAGTATGGGAGAAGCGCCTATTCTAGAAGAAGTTGATGAAAGTAACGCTTCTCATGCCTTTTTGTGCTTCAATTTAATCGAGGATGTGCATGTTTAGGAAATTTATTCTTTTGAGACTACTATTACGATGGTCAACAGGTATATATTAACACCCTGTTTGGATGGAGGAAAAGTAAAGGAAAGAACAATCAATCCTTTGTTTGGTTGATTAATTAAAAAAAGAAAATGAAAGGAAAATAAAAAGTTTGTTTGGTAGCAAAGGGAGAGAAAGGAAAGGGAGGGAAATGAAAGAGATCTCTAATGTAAATCCAATCCTTCCATAATTGGGAGGGAAAGAAAAACCTATCCCTTTCTACTGTGTATACCCTTTCCACCAGCCCTCAGAAGAGACATCAACCAACTTTGTGTGTCTCTTTCTCTCCCTTCCACCACTACTCGAGACTTAGATGGTATTTCACAATGGCCCCTTTACAAACTCAAGTTTTTGTCATTTTTATGTCATCTAATTAGTGCACCTAAAAATGGCGTTTTGTTCGATTGATATAAATTTTTATCATATTTATTACTACAGAATGAAATGTCAAGTGTAAGTATGGTTCCTCTTTTATTGAATCAGGAAATCAAATTAAAAATATTTTTATTTGAATGATAAATTTTTGAATGTTAGGGGTATTATTCTAAAGTATTAAAATTCTATCCTTTTCTTTTCTTTATCTAGTACATACAAACGTGATTTTAGCAATTAATTCTTTTCTATCAAAACAAGCTTTATAATCACATCTTTCCTTTCATTTTCTTTCAATTCCCTTCCTTTCTCATTCCCATTCCCTCCCTTTCCTTTCCATTCATTTTCATCCCTCCCTTTCCTTCCCTTTCCCTCCATCCAAACAAAGCGTAAGAGAATGATGATTAAAAGGTGGTTAAAGATGTAGTTTAACACTATGAGAGAGAAATAAATATTTTAAGAGAAAAATCAAACAGAGAGAGAGATCAATAAAAGGGAAAAAATTAAGAGAGAAATCATAGAGAAAGAAAGAGTTATCGAAGTGAGAGAGATTAACAAAAGAGAGAAAAAATAGTTTAAGAGAGAAATCAGAGTGAGATATATATATATATATATATATATAAATTGAAGAGATGAAGAGGGAGCAGAAAGACTAATAAAAGGAAGAGAAAGATATCTTAAAAGAAAAATTAAAGAGAGAGGGAGAGAGGAATATAGATTTCAAGAGAGAAATCAGAAAGAGATTAATAAAAGAGAGAAAAGAAAGTTTCCAAGAAAGAAATTGAAGAGAGAGATATCAATAAAAGAGAGAAAAAGAGATATTTTCAGAGAAATCAAAAAGTGAGAGAAGAGAGTGAAAAAGAAGAGAGAGAGAGAGAGAGAAATAAAAAAGAGAAAGAGAGGTTAATAAAAGGGAAAGAAATATTTTAAGAGAGAAATCAAATAAGGAAAGAGAAAAGGAGAGAGAAATAAAGGAGAGAGAAATAAAAAAGAGAGAGAAAGAGAGGGATAAAAATTAATAAAAGAGAGAGAAAAATGGATTTTAAGAAAGACATCAAAGAAAGATATGTGTTTGTGTGTGTGTGTATATATACAAACGAAAAAGAGATTTTAAGAGAGAAATCAAAGAGAGAAGAAGAGACAAATATAAGAGAGAGAAATTAATGAAATAGAAAGAATAAGAGATTTTAAGAGAAAAATCATAAAGAGAGATACATGGATAAATAAAAGATAGAGATGGAGACATTTTAAGAGAGATATTGCTTGGAGATAGAAGAGAGAGAAAAAAGAGAGATCCAAGAAAAGGAGATAGCAATTAATAAAAGAGGGAGAAAAAGAGATTTTAGGAGAGATGGAAGAAAGAGAGCTAGCGATTAACAAAAGAAAAAGAAAAAAATATTTTAAAAGAGTAATTGGAGAGAGAGAGAGAGAGTATGTGTTGAATAATGGAGAGGGAAATAGAGATTTTAGTTGAGGAAATAAAGTCAAAGAGAAAGAGCAGAGAGAGAGATATCAAGCGGAGAGAAGAAGATTAATAAAAGAGGAAGAAAAAATAAAGAGAGGGGGAAAGAGATCGAAGAGAGAGTGTGGTCAATAAAAGAGAGATGAAGTAAGAGAGAAATATTAATAAAACAGAGAAAAAGAGGAAAGAGAGAAAAAGAGGAATTTTAAGAGATAAATTGAAGAGTGGAGAGGGATCTAAGAAAATGAGCAACTAATAAAATCAAAAGAAAAAGTGATTTTATGAGATAAAGTAAATGGAAAGATAAGAGAGAGCCTAATAAAAGATAGAGGAGGAGAGATGGAAGAAAGAGAGCAAGAAAAGGGACCAAATCATGTGAGAAGGAGAGAGAAAAATAGGCAAGGAGGGGACTTTATATGAGGTGCTCAAAACTTGGCAACCTTGCAGTCCATAGAGTAGACCTCCCAACTAGGTCATGAGGCCTTTGGCTATAAGTCCACCTAGGGCCTACCTAGCCCATGGCTAGGTTACGCATGAATGTGCGGATCTGTTGAGGGCTGTCAACCACAGAAGGGTCCCTTGAAGAGTGGGTAGCAAGGCAGCCTAGGGCAAGAGCTAGTAGGTGGTGGTGGCATGGACTGCCTGCCAACTAGACCTGGTTGTGGATCGGCTCTGACCATGTACCTGTAGCGATTGTGACCGCGGCCCTAGGCTGGCCTTAGCTGGTTTGTTCAATGCTGGTCAGGCTCTTTGACAGGGCATGCCAGTACCAAGTATCAAGACTCTGGCCTGGTGTGCGGAGGAGGACGACAGGCGAGGATGATGCAGACGGGGAGCGCTCGACATGAGATGGATCACCTGGGCTGGGGCACCAGCTCGACAAGGGCAAGGTGGCCTAGCCATACCTAGTACGAGCCGGGCATGGCCGGATCAAAGTCTTCAACAAGACAGCCTGTTGGCCGAGGCCTCAGCCTACCAGCAAGGGACCGGTGGTAGTGGGCAAGTTGCTGGCGTCAGGTGGCTGGCAGTAGATTACCTTAGCCACGACTGATGGTTGTTAGGCCTGGTGGAAGCTAAAGGAGGGTCCATAAGAGGATGGTCTAGAGAGAGAGAGAGAGGAGGGTGGGGAGGTAGTGGCCGGTAAGCATAGGGCCAATGTTGGTGTGTGTGTGTCGGAGTGCCAAGTAGCAACCAACTTACTACTTGCTGTTGACTTCTCGTTCACTGGCGGTTCAACTTGTCTTCCCCAATGGGTTCTAGCAGAAGGTCTTCCTCAGAAGGCGAGGCTACTACTGGTAATGGACTGTGCGCTGTCGAGCAGGCATGGCTTGGGTGAGGACTGATGTGCACTGCAGAGGAGCTTGCAGTGGTCGGCGGTAAGGAAATAGACAAACAATGACTGCCATTTTTCAGAGGCTGGTGGTAGAGTCCAACTTTGGGTGTAAATCATGATGAAAGGATTTCAGCGCATATATATATATATATATATATATATATAGAGAGAGAGAGAGAGAGAGATAAATGAAGATGAGATAACAAATAAGTATGAGGTAATGTGTATGAGATAACAAATAAATGTAAGATAATAACAAATGTATAAGATAATGCTAAACAAAAGAATGAGATAACAAAAGATTTATGAGATAATGAGATAACATTAAATATAAATATGAGATAATAAAATAGTTATGAGATAACACTATGAGCGGGACAAAAAAATGAAGACGCTTTTTTATCGTTAGAGGGGTACATTGGTCATAACGATATGTATATATGGACTTACAAATTTTAGCTTTATCAAATCCCAAAATCTTCTTTTTGATATTTTCTTTTTTGTTTCTATAAAAAAGTTCCCTTTTCTATTAACATAGGCATTTTTTCTGATTATTAAAATGGCACATGAAAATTCATTCTCTGGGCAACGTATATAATCAGTTCCAGTGTCAAAGGTGGACAAGTGGGCGAGAGAGAGAGAGACATGGGGGTTGGCTTACCTAGAGATGGTCGACCAATACAAAAGCAAAATTGAGAGCAATGGCAGGGGTGGTATTAAAGGCATAATCTCCAACAGGATGTTTGCAAGCCAATGGTGGCTTTCTTTCTTTCTTTTCTTTTTTCTTTTTTATTTTTATGTCAAGTGGTTGTGTATAGGCCTTCTTTTGCAATTTTGTAAAACTTGCTGCTGAAGGTAGTTTGGTCCTCTTCATATACACAATCTGTAAAATTAATGTAGCGGCCCCAAAAAGTTGATGTTTTTGGAACGAAGAAAAGGTGGGCGTGTCGGCAGAGGATGGTCACTTAATTTGCAGTTCTTGTTAATGGCACTGATAAGATGCTTGTATACATTTTTAAAATTCTCTGCCAAGGCACTTAGCCACCGTTTTTTCTTCAAAAAATTGACCTTTAGAGGGCGATTTTGAGTGTTTTAAGTGGGCATTAGCGCTCCCTACACCTCAAAAATGAACTTTCAGGCATAATAGCCAATCATACTTAAGCAAAACCTATTCAAAATTATTTGAAAATGTTATAAAAATCTAAAAAACTTGAAATTTGAGTTTTGGCTCCACAACTCTCTATAAATACGCCCATTTTCACCCTCTCGGGCAAGGAGCTAGCCCTTGGAGAAACTCTACTGCATTTGAAGACTTAGAGTTCTCTCAAGCTCTCTTCCTCCATTTTCCCTCTTCTTCTCCTCAATCTTCTTCTTCTTCTCCAACTTGGAGCAAACTACAATAACTTCAATGGAGCACGAAGATCTCTTGGAGGCCTCTTCTTCATCACCTTGGAGCCCTATTCAAGGCGAGTCTAAGATCAATCCAAGCAAGGGTGATCATTTTCTTTTCAAAATCATTCTCATAAGAGGTATGTAACCAACATCCCATTTCATTCTTTCTATTTTCTTCCCTTCTTCATCTCCCCATGACCATACAAGATAGCTTTAAAATCTCTTAGAGTCAAGAGGCTATCCTTGAGTGCACTAGGAGCATGAGAAGGCGAAGTGACATTCCATTTTATGATTCAATTATGCTATCTCTTTTCTTGAATATAATCTTGTTTTGCTTCACTCATTTCCCCTCCTCTTCATCTCCTCACAGCCATATGAGATAGCACTCCATCTCTATTTTAAAGTCAAGAGACTATGCTTGAGTGCATCGAAGCATGAGAAAAGGAGATGATATTTCATTTTATGATTGCATCATGTTCTATCTCTTCTTGAATATAGCCTTGTTTTGGTTCCTTATTTTCTCTCCTGCTCATCTCCCCATGGCCATATGAGATGGTTCTCAATCTCTATCTTAGAGTCAAAAGACTATGCTCGAGTGCACCGGGAGTATGAGAAGATGAGATGATCTTTCATTTTATGGTTGAATCATGCTTTTTCTCTTTTCTTAAATATTACTTTCATTTTATCCATGCATAGTTGTTTGATTTTTCATTTATATATGAATGCACCGTGAAAATGAGAGTATGATTTGGGATTTCCTCCTTATTCTATGTGAAATTTTGAGGTTGGGACTTGTCCAACCCGGGGAGAACCCTCACGAATATGTACATGCTAAAAATGCATCTTCATGTTAATACATTTAGTTTCCTTCTTAATCACCTAATTAGGAACCTCAATGAGTGCCTCGCTATGTTGCTTATTTTTCTTCCATACCCAATGGTGGAAGGAATATATCTCTTGCAACAAACCAAATAATAACATTCTATGGTTATATATAAATCATATTTTAAAAAATATTTTCGAAAGCAAATACCCTCTCTAATGTGGCTTTGGAGACTTAGCTTAGGTTCTTACATGAGCCCAAGCTCCCTTCCAGCCTACATCAAACTTGAAGTCGTTGTTTTAAGTCATTTCTTCATTTCTAATCTCATGAAGACAGATATGTATATACATGTTATATACATATATGTGCATATGATGATTCCTTCATCTGTCTCTCTCTATGTTTCCACATTTTAATTTACAAATTTTCATCTACATATGAACGCATATATACATGTGTTCTATTTTCTCACTCTAGAACCTTTTGTTTGTCTCTTCAAGTTAAATGTCTTTTCCTACAAATTTCTTATCTAAATATATATATATATATATATATTTCTCTTTTTCTTTCCCTCTCTATTTAAGTTAGGATTTTATTTTCAAAAGCTTATACAAATATGTATACATACATATAGAGAATATATATCTCCTCCTATTTCAAAATCTTCCATCTAGTGATCTTTGAAGTTTTTTTCTCTCCCTCTCTTTCTTTTATAAAGAATATTGCATCTCTTTCATTCCTTTAAATATTTTCTCATGATCTTTTATTTACCGACTTCATCAAGACCAAAACTCAAGTAATAACTCAATATTGGGTTCATGCTTGATGGTCTACAACCCCAATCCATTTTCAAAAATTTTTTCTTTTATATATGATAATTATCAAAAAGAAAACTTAGATGAATATTATGGTTGGAATGAATGATTTTCCTTTTCAATCATATAGGATCAATGCATTCATGCATTCACACTCACTTAATACCACTTATTATCACAAGCACCTCCCCGAAAGAATTTAAGCAATATGAGATGAAGCTTTAGCTAGGTAGTAACCAAATTAGAGCAAAATCTCAAGCCTACTTAAAGTCTTAAGAGAACACTAAAGTGATTTCAAAATGATTTCCCAAGCCTTCCAAATGATATTTACAAAGATTTCTCAATTCTAGTTTTCTCCAAAATATTTCACATTCTAAAGTAATTCTTCAAGAACTTTTTCGAAAGTTTGAAACATCAAACTTTCAATATTTTTCTACGCCGCATATAGAAAGAGATGTTCAATCCAAAATGACATGCATCAATAATAGACATAGCCCTTGGATTGATTACCCTCGGTAAAGGTGCCAGAAACGGTCGATCCTCGTACCAGTGAGTCCCTTTCTCTCTCATTTTCAAAATAAAACTCATTTTTCTAGAGCACTCCAAAAACCAAAAACCACCAAAATTTTGGGGATGCAAACACATAGGTTCTTTTCTTTTAATTTCATTACTCTCAAGCCAAGCTGTGCCAAACATGGGTGTGATCACCCCAAATTTTTCGAAACTATTCGATGTAAAATGAAATTTTGAACCCAAGTTTAGATCCAAATCAAACATTTCAAACTCAAAATCCAAAATCGAGTTCAAAACGACAAAATCTGGTGCTATGAGTGTCAGTCACGTGCACATACATTCCTTTTATTTTATACTTCGTTGGTGGCTAATTGAACCGAATCTGGATTCAAAACGAGTTTGGAGTCACTCGAAATGATTTCGACCATCCATTTGAAACAAAAAACCAATTTTATACACTTTTTAAATAAATTAAACAAAAAGAAAGAAAGTTTTATACTCATTTTATTTTATTTTCTATTTTTATATCATTTTAAAATTATAATTAAAAAAACAAAGGGTTTTGCGCGATCGTGCGGTCATGCGATCGCATGTTGTGTGCGACCGTGCGTCATCGCAACGCGCTATCGCACAACAATGCGTGCGTTGCACAATTGTGCGACCGCGCGTGCCATGCGCTTCTGCACGCCCTCAAGCGCATTTTTGGACTGGCGTGTGTTGTCAAACCTCATTTTCTTCAGAAATCGACCGTTAGAGGGCAATTTTGAGCGTTTTAAGTGGGCATTACCCTGCTTACACCTCAAAAAAGGATTTACAAGCCTAATGGCCAATCATGCTCATTTTAAACCTATTTCTATTTCAAAATTATATGAAATTCATATGAAAATGTTATGAAATTCAAACAAATTTGAACTTTGAGTTTTGACTCCAAAACTCGCTATAAAAACCCCATTTTCCTCCCTCTTGGGCAATGAGCCTACCATGGAGGAACCTCTTATGCTTCTTCAATTGAAAATTCCAATTTTTTCTTAGCTCTTTCTTTTCATTTCTCTCTTCTTCTCCAGCCTTGGGAGCAAGCTTCTCCTAGTTCAAATTCTTCAAAGGAGCAGAAAGAGATCTCTTGGTGGTTCATCATCTTGGAGCTTCATCTTAGGCGACTCCAAGATCATTCAAAGAGAGGGCTCATTTATAGTATCATTCATATTCGACGTATGTAATCTTCCTCTTATTCTCATTTTCTCTTTTCCTCTTGCCACTTCCCGATGGCCGTGCAAGAAAGCTCAAATGATTTCTTATCAGAAATTGAGAGTAATATCTTTAGTGCACCGGGAGTATGAGCAAGGCGGAGTAAATTCTATTTCTTCATTTTATATCCAAAAATATGTTTGCTATATTATCTTACTCATCCCTTATGCTTGAGATGATGTTCATGCATGATATTCTAATTTTTCCTTAATTAATGAGCAAATGCATCGTCAGAATGAGTGCTTGGTTGGGACTTATTCGTTCTTGTGTTGATTTTTAAGGTTGGGACTTGTCCAAACCAGGAAAGCCCTTCACAAATTTGTACATGTTAAAGTGCATCTTCATGTCATTTTCACACTTAGTTTATTTCTTAATCACCCGATTAGGAACCCCAATGAGTGCTTCATCATTCCCCATTTCGTGAGTTTTTGATTTTTTTTCATACCCAATGGTGGGAGAAATCAATTTTCTTGTAATAATTGTGGTTTTTATTTACATACAAAAATATTTAGAATCATGTTTTTCAAAATATTTTCAAAACCAAATTCCGTCTCTAATGCGGCCTTGGAGACTTAACTTAGGTTCTTGCATGAGCCCAAATTCCCCTTCGACCTATATCAAAAATTGGAGTCAGCTATTTTCGAGTCATTTATTGATTTTAATACTCAACAAAACATATGCATATATACATGTTATATACATATACGTGCACATGAATATCTTTGTCATTCTCTCTTTATGATTTAACAAAGTTTCGTATACGTATATATGAATATATATATATATATATATATATATATATATATATATGTTGTGGTGTCATCCATTTTCAAATCTCTCTCTCTCTTTCTAAAATGATCTTCTCTTCTCTATTTGATTTAAACCTCATTTTTACAAGCTTTCGTATACGTATATATCTACATACATATATATGTATATATGTATATGAATATGTATCTCTCTTTCTTTTAAATCTTTGATTTTGTGATTTTCAAGGCTTCTTTCTCTCTTTCTTTCTCTATATTTCTCTTGTGATCAAATCTTTCATATTTTCCATTCTTTTCAACATTTTTCTCTCAAGTTCTTTTGCATTTGCCGACTTCATCAAGACCAAAACTCAAGTACTGACCCAATATTGGAATCATGCTTGAGGGTCTATAACCCTATTCAAAAACTTTTCTCTTTTCATCAAAAATATTTATTACAAAAATCTTAGATGTATGTGATGGTAGGATGCCTTTAGATGAATGTTGTGGTAGAAATGAATCTTGTAGGATCAATGCATTCATGCATCCACATTCACTTAACATCACAAATGAGCACAATCACATCTCTAAAAGAACTTAAGCAAGATGAGATGGAGCTCTAACTAGGTAGTAACCGAATTAAAGCAAAATCGCAGGCCTACTTTAAGTTTAAGGGAACACTAAAGTGACTTCAAAATGATTTCCCAAGCTTTCCAAATGATATTTTCCAATTCTAATTTTCTCCAAAATGTTTCATATTCTCAAATAATTCTTCAAGGATCTTTTAAAAAGTTGAGAGCATCAAACTTTCAACATTTTTCTCAAACACTACACAGCATATAGAATGGAAAAGATGTTCAAGTCAAAATGAAATGCATCAAGGATAAGCATAGCCCTTGGTTGATTACCCCTGGTAAAGGCACCGGGAACGGTTGATCCTCATACCGACGGGCTATTCCCTTTCTCTCATTTTCAAAACAAAACTTCATTTTTCTGGAGCACTCCAAAAATCAAACCAAAATAAAAAATTTTTGGAGATGCGAACAATGGGCTTGGATCTTGATGGCTGGGCCGATCCCAGGCTTGATTATTGATGCCCAACTGCTTATTGGGCTAGGCGGCCCAATATCCAACTCTAGCAAAAAGGCATGCATTGGGTGGCTTCGAAGATGGTTGAAATGATTTTGTTGTTTCATAGATTTAATGACTTGGTGTTAGCCTATTCAAGCATTTCAGTTCACAAAAACTGCATCCCTTGTATTTTTGTCATTGACGTTGCCAACTTGCACACAAGAATCTTGTGGATGGTCAGTAAGCTTTTCCAAGCCTTCAACTATGTAATTCAAATTTCATGATAATTTTCTCACTAGAAAATAATTTTCTCAATCAAAGCATGGTGTACAAAGTTGACATGTTGTTTTAGGTGATATTTGGCAACCTACACAAAGCCTAATTGGTTAAATCGGTATCATTAATGTCATCAAAATCATTTTTGAATCAAATTCGAAAGCTTGTGATTGTGCGAATTGGTTGAATCCAATTGGAACTGAATTTGTCATTGGATCGGATTAATTAAACGATATATTCCCAATATCAAAATCTTTAATGAGAAAATCAATAGGGTATTTAGGAAGCAAATTTTAGATGACGATGATGATGATGATGATGGTAATAATTTAAAATATCAGAAATAGTAACCTAATAATGATACCTGAGTAATAATATTTTAATAAAATAGAAAAATATTATCAATTTTTTATATATTCTTATTTATAGGGAAAGTTTTTTGCCCCATTCATCTCTCTTTTGTTTAAAGACTTTTCATTTTGATGAAAACATAACAGATTAAATATGCCATGAAAACATGCACCATTAGAGTGCATACTTATCAAATATGCATGAAAGAAGCCAAATTTTAGTTGTTCCCCTGCTTACATAGGCAACTAGATTGCCACCTCCCCTATTTAGTGGATGGAACCAGCATCAATAATAATGCCATAAACACTTTTAGGAAAGATTTAGCTCCTGCGTGGCATTTTACTATAGATTAACCTGATTGAACATGAAGAGGCGGATTTATGACCGGCTCAGTAGATTTGATTTAAAAAATCGGTTGAATTTTATGTCTCTTGAATCAGCTCTTGCATTGAATCAAATCAGCTGATTCTGTCCGATTAGATCAACATGAAGCTCTTTAATTTTAGGTTTACAAAATAAGGCAGTAAGGGTTGACGTGTAACAATAAGTGCTGATACAGTTTACGGCGCCAGTATTGACATACGAGGGCCGACACAGTAACATATAGCTTGGAATGCAACATTGAATTTTTTGCCATATTTGTAATGAAGTAAATTGCTGAGAAACAGGTGACCCAGGAGGGCCTGCTTCCTTATAAAAATTCCGATGCCAAAAGCCTTATATGGACATCTTGGTGTGATTTCTTAGAACCTTACACTTTGCAAAAAATTTACAATTTCAATGCTTTCATATATCCGCCTGAATTTAAAAAAAAAAACACACACTATAAAATGCATGAATTATAAATTATTCGACTATAAGCAGTTTCCATATATTTTTTTCAAACATCTCATATAATTTTGAAGATATGTGGACAGTGCTAGCTAATGCATTTTCTGAAGAGTTAAGAATGTAGGCGCATTTTTCAGATTGTGAGTATCTGTTTTAAAATTGTGAAGATGAATAAATGCATATTAATGGCCTAAATATGAAAAAACAAAACTTTGAAGGTCGCTCAAATAATGACCAATCCCAATTTTTAGTATTTGTACCGATTCAAGCCAAAGGACATTGCTTTCTATTTGACCCAAACAGCACCACATTTATCATTTATACATGGTACCTGCTGGTATTCACATAATTGATACTTGTATTCAATTACAAAAAAAATAAAATGAAAGAGATGTTCATCATTTTGAGTAAGTTAAAACAGCTAGACAAGACTCACCAGTTCAGTTCAACAACACTTCAATTTACCAGACCCAAATCAAACAAGAGGAAGAGAGAAAGAGAGAAAGAAATAAGAGGCAACGAAATGGAAACACACATATTTTACTAAAAGAATTAATTACAATTTGCCACGATTTTCAGTAATGTTATCTATATGACTAATCTTTTCCCAAGACGATTTCTTAACGGCTGTGGCAGATGGAGTGCTGGACATGAGAAAATCCACAACCGTTGAAGCTTCGAGAGGCAGGCGATCTGTTGCTGTGCATCGGTGGAAAATGTTGTTCCATTTTGTTGTTGTCGGGGAGTATTATTATTCACATCCACCAGAGACTTCAGATTGGGGAAGTCTTGAAGCCACAGAAATTTCAGTTTCGGGAGGCATTGCCAGTGGCCTCCCAAGCTGATGTCCTCAGAGAAACAGCGTAGTTCCAACACCTCCAGTTGAGAGAGACCCCACACCCAATGAGGCACCCATCCCCATTTGACCTTCTCATCAACATTTGTGATGTCTCTCAATTCCAGAGCTTGAAGGAGGGTAGAAATGTTGGTACCTACGATGGCAATGAAGATGACAGTAGTACTGCTGATTTTGAATCCAACTTCAAGCAAATGAGGTTAGGCATTTGCTCAAGCAATTTCCATCCCAATCTTCACTTCGGCAATTCTTCAGTGACAGCGTTCGGAGCTGAGTCACTTGACCACCATGCCCCGCCAGCTCCAATAGAGCATAAATCAAGCCTTCTGTCTGTACCTTTGGACAAGTTTCAAAACTCGCCTTTCTTAAGCATGGCATAAAAGTAAGTGTTATTTGCCAGTTGGGCAAATTCTTCACATCCAGTTCCTCAAGTGAAGGAAGGTGAGTGGGGAGCTGCTTCAATATCTTCAGGTAAGACAACTTCAGTCTCTTTAAATCCGGCATGTGATCATCAGATACTTGCTGTAGCCTGCCACATCCCTCTACCTCCATTGACTCCAATGCAGGCACGTTAGCGAGAGTCTTCAACCTTTCACATCGGTACACATGCAAGGACTCCAACGCAGGCATGTTAGCAAGAGTCTTCAGCCTTTCGCATCTGGACACAGTCAACGACTCTAATGCTGGCAGGTCACCAACCTTGTTGAGCCCATCACACAGCCAAATCTCCAAGGACTTCAACGAAAGCATGCTTGTCAATTCACACAATGTTGGGCAGTTTTGGACCTTCAATTCTTCCAATGATTTAATTCCTATCACTGTTGCCAACAATGGGCAACGCTGCAGCTGTAGTGTCTGCATCTCCCCATAATTGGTATCCAAAGACCATCCCTATCTCCTTTATAACTATAAATTCCCAACCTCTCTATGCCATATGGAGGTTCCAAAGCCTCCAGCAAACTCCTCTCTTTGGAAGCATTATCCACTCTGTCATCCTCTTGCTCCTCAAAATAAAATTTCACCCCAGTTAACTATTGCTTCTCCTTAAGCTGTGCATTTTTTGCATCAATTACTTTCACCCTTCCCCCACCCAAACATTCTATTAACAATTCTCCCTTCAGTTTGTTCAAGTCTTTTAGTTCCCTAATATTGCATCCTCTTGTATCCCCCTTGTCATCGCTTACAATAAATCTATACAAGATTCGTAAATTAGTAAGCTTCCCCAGGCCTTCGGTTATAAATTCTGCCGATTGAACTGGGCAACCATTTCACATTAGAATAGCTTAGATCGAGATATTTTAGAAGTGAAAGATCTTCAATTGACTTTGGCAACTCATACATATATCCTCTCAATGACAACACCCTCAACCACTTGAAATTGGTTAAGCGTGCAATATAAACTGAACGCAAGTCTGACTTGGAATTAGAATCAGGATCGCACAACAATGTCCGCACCTTATTTGCTGCTCCTGAGGCATTGTACTTGTGCTCTGCATCATCGATTCCAAGTAATGACAGATGGCAGGTGTGCTCAGTAGCAGAGGCATGGCTATATTCCTTTCCACCAATATATAAGGCAAGGTCATGAAAAATGTCATGCAATTTGAGATCCTTATGTTTAGTTTTCTTCAATCATGCACCGATTTATCAAATCATTAATCCATTAGTTAGCAGTCACTTCCACATCAATGCCTTCCTTTTCCTCAACCAATCCATGCGCCATCCGTTGCATGACCAATCTACCCCTTTGTATGTCATAATGCTTTGGATAAATGCAGCAATATACAAAACAACTCTTCAAGTAATCTGGCAAGTCATCGTAGTTCAGTATGACACCAGGAAGAATGCTACTACGTATTTCCCATATCTCACTCTTGTCAATGCTTTCCCAGTCGTCTTTCGTCACCATTTTTGTACGCATTAAGGATCGTACCGTCTGGACAACAAGTGGCAACCCACCACACTTTGCCACTATTTTCTCCCCAATACCTTTCAAATTGTGACTCTCCAATTCATGTTCTTGTATCTTTGCCACACGAAGAAACAAGCTCCAACTTTCATCCAAAGACATTTCTGTCAACTTATACATTTTATCACCAATTCCTTGAGAATCTTCTACCTTTCTACTGGTGATCAAAATCTTGCTCTCCTTTGCACCTCCCGTTAGGGTGTCCGCTACCTCTCCCATCCACCAACCTAATTACCATACATCATCTAAAACCAATAAGAACTTGCTCTTTGACAGCTCACTCTGTAATCATGTGCACAAACCACTCAAGGAAGTGCTACCTTTAAGTTCTCCTTCTGATTCCTTGCATACTTCCTTTAGTATTTTTCGCAGCAAACCCATACGATTTGGCTTCTCTGAAACACAAACTCACCACCTGCAGTTCCCAAACTGTTCTTTGAATTTATTAAAAACCATTTTTTCAAGAGTTGTTTTCCCAATTCCACCTTGACCTGCAATGGATACAATAGAAACACCATATTTTTCCAGCGCACTACTCTTTTTATAGCCATCAAACAAGAGTTCTTTTACTTTCTCTTTAACATATGCCCTACCCATGGGTGGTTGTGCAGTACCTATGAGATGGGATGTCTCTCAAGAATTGTCATGTTCACCACCAAAAGGATGCTCACTCTCAACTTTTGGTGTTCAGTTGAACAAATCCACCATTTCCATATATTTTTCTATTTCATTAAGCTTTAGGTTGATCCTTTTAATTTCATTACCAAGTTGGGAAGAAGCAAATACATGTTCCTTAAAGCGAGAGCACAAAGTGATCCAGGGCTTTCTTTCCTTGTTCCATGAAGTTATTGAACCCTTTTCTCTTTTCCTGAGCTCAATTATGGTTTCATATCCTTCGATGATGTCCTGGGCATCATATAAAACGTCCTTCAGATCTGCCTCCAGATATCTGTTTCACTGGTTTCTGAAAAATGGTTTTCGCTCTACGACTTTGATGGTCTTCTGCAAGCCTTCCAGCTTTTTCTGGAGCTTCTCGACTTTGGCATTCAGGTTGAGGTCCACCTTGTCTTTCAACAAACTGGTTACAGACCAGAACATATTAGAAATGGCTGCTTCTGCAAATGCATCGATTACAATTGCCATCTTCCCCAGTCTCTCAGTCGGTGGAAGAGGAAGAGGAGCAATTTTCAAGTGTGTGTGTGTGTGTGAGACAGAGAGAGAGAGAGAATAAATACAACAGGTCTCCCTCTTTCTTTAATTTCTAGTTGCCGATTTTATAAGAAAGAATAATCCCTCTTTCTTTAATTTCTAGATGCGGATTTTATAAGAAAGAATAATACCTCTTTCTTTAATTTCTATTTGCTGATTTTATAAGAAAGAATAATCCCTCCCCCCTCAGCTTTCTTTAATTTCCAGTTGCCTATTTTACAAGAAAGAATGAATGCATTCGACTGGATCAGAAGTTTAACCTGCCAAGTGCTTAATTTGGGGTGTGGTGAGCACATGTGCTTGAGTGCTTCACATGTGCTAAATAAGTCAGGAAAAGTCCCCCAATCCCAGTCTACTATTTCACCTAAATTTCCCCTTTCTGAAGTTAATTTTTTTATCTGATTGTATTTATGTAAAAAAGTTTGGATGAATGATTTTTTTTCAAAAATTCAAAATCTTATTAAATGTTGAGTTTGAGCATACAGCATATACACTGACAAAAGACTGGTGTGTCTGTGTGTGTATATATGTGCATGTGTACATGTATGGATTTCTCTAACCCATATATAGTTAAATGACAGCATGTTCACGCGAAAATATTGTGCTTATGCCATGTTTACTGTATGTGCTTACATTCTACCACTTCCATATCTCCTAGTTATGGATATAGATATGATTTTGATCCAATGAAGGTACAGGACACATATTAAAACATGTGAATGCAATAAAAATGCAAACTAGATCCAACTTTTATGTCTGTGAGTTAGATCCATACATTTTCAAATAGAATTAGAGAATGATATGTAAGTTTGAAACCAGTCTGCCCCACTGCAAAGTCAAAATCTTATGTTATAAGAGTCGTTTGTATTTTTCTTATTAAAAAATATTTAATATATGTTTCTCATCAAGTCACTTTTAAGATCATATTTATGAGGTTAGATTGCCCAAAAACATTTTAATAATTAATCTTAATAGGTCTAGTTTTTGTCTCTTACCCAAGTGGCTGCTTTTCACTAACTTTCATTATTTATATATATATATATAAACACACACACACACACACACACACACACACAAAAGCACACAACATATATAAAGAGAGAGTGACAGCAGAAGTGCACCCAGATCTGATTGTAGGATGGATCAATGGCGCAGGTTCACACAGATCGGATCTTAGAATGGATCCAAGATGCAATTAGTTAGGAAGCTCTATTAAATGAATGGGTAGTTCATTTGGAGCGGATGAAGATGATAATTCATTGAAAACCCTAAATTTATTTTGCTTTCATTTTAAATACAGCTTATACTTTAATTACTGCTACGCCGGGCGGGGGGGGGGGGGATGGGGGGTGGTGGTGGGGCGGGAAGAGAGAGAGAGGGATGAGAGAGATATCTTTTGTTTTGTCTACAAATCGTTCTACTTGTTTACCGTTCCAAAGTACAGCCACTGAAAATTTGATCTTTTATGTTTATTTCTAGTTCTGAAAAGTCTAAGGTGCGGTTTAATGGTTCAGTTTTATTCTTTTCCTTGTTTTCTTTTTAAATGGAAAACCTGATTAACAATAAAAAAAACACAATAGTTTTACCATGGGAGGAATGCGTAAGTAAAAATTGCAATGCCATCAGTATAAGTTGTAGCCACAATTTGATGAGTACCAGAATCCGAAGGTTAAACTTTTCAATGCTTTTAGGGTCTCTACACTTTAGTAAGTTAAAAAGATACAGAAGGTCACATGACACGATATGACAAACTATTATAACAATTGATATATTCTTACAATTGAGATGGCCCCTCACCCTGTGCCATGGCCTTATTTTTTATCCTTCTTGCTTGTCGCATCAATACCTTAGGCCATCTCCAGTGCCTTGTGATCCACCTTGCTAACCAGTGTCCTCTTTCCCTCTATGCTGAGGAATCGTGATACTACTTTTTTTGTTGACACTCATTTTTTTTATTGCTTGCTTGTTACCGCTTGGCCTTCTCTCCCCCACACCCTCCCCTCTCCTCGCAGCAGCTTCTTCTCTTTTCTCCTTTACCTTCCGTCAACAGTGGTTGGCAATTTACTTGGTGGTCTTGAATCATCTACTATTGGTGGAAGGATTGGCAAGAACACAATAGTAGTATGTTCAAAAACACATCAGCAAGTGTTCCTTCAATTGAATGCATTGTGAAGGTAGATGTCCACCTTGCTCTTTGCATTGGCCACAGGATGACTTCCGCCTGGAGGGGGTTGTGGGTCTGCCCTGGCACCAAGCCTATTTTCTTTCATCAAACATGGCAATACTCATCCTAGAAAATTCATTCCATTCCATCACAAACAAGGGCAGAGGGAAGCGGGGCAGGCTCCTGCCTTGGCATTCCCCCCCTCTCAGATATTAAAAACTTTAAAAATTTATATGTAAATCTAAAAAATTTTAGTTTAATATATATACAAATTTGAAAATTTCTATTTCTGTATTTTGTGCCTGTTAAAATTTTGAAACTATAGTTTACCCCATGCGACAAGAAATTCCTGGTTCCGCCCCTGATCACACATGCCTCATAAATAGAATGAGGACAACGGTTCCCATTCAGGGATTCCACGAAACAATTTTCTAGAAAAAAGTTACCAGTTAAAGGTTTCTATAGGATCAAGCTATATATAAAAGACAAATCTATACAGGTAAAATTATTCAATGGTACAGACTTCTAATCAACACCACCCTTTTAAGTATCAACTGCGCAGGCTCTCACCCTTTCACTTTTCACTTCTCATGCTCTCTGTTTGTGATTTGATCGACTGCATTTTTCCTTTCTCATTTGTCTTCTCCTGATTTCTTTGTTGCCATCTAAGAAATAAGCAGGGGCAGAGTTAGGAATTTTTCATGAGGGGCCGAATTATAGTTATAAAATTTTAGCAACAGCAAAAATATAATTTTTAAAATTTTTTACACAAGATATATGAATTTCGTATTTTTTTTTACATGTAAATTTTTATTTTTATTTATATTTCTTTTATGGTCTAGATACCAGCTATTGGAAATCAGAAAATTAGGGAGGACAAGATCACCTTGGACTCGTTCAAAAATCAGCGATCCTTTGCTCTGAGTTTTGAAGAAGTGAACATGGGCGAAGAATCCATTGGAAATTCGAAGATATTCCTTGCGTCGACTTCCAGACATGAAAGAGAGTTCTGGATTTTTTTTTTGGCTGCCCTCTTTTATTTCTTTCTCCAATCATCTTGAGACTTCATTTCTTTGCCGTCTTCTTCATTGATTCAATTCTCATGCAGAATTTCTTGGAATAATGTTTTGCATTTCTTTCATAAATTTCTATTTCTGTATTTCTTCATTCCTATCAATGGCTTTTGTGGTTGCAATCGGATTTGGTTTTCTTTTTCCTGTTGCAATTGATTTTTACTCTGACCTCCTGAGTTTATATTGATTGATTATTACAATTGGAAGAAAACAGAGCTGATCGAGTCAGCGGCCATGGATGAAAGCAACTATGTTCTTCCTCCATTCTTCCCTTTCCCAATGTAGAAAAACAAAATTCAAAATTAGCATATAAATTATAGAGATCACAATGCATAAAAGCTTGATGAGTTAAAAAACCAAGATTTTACTTAAAAATATGTTTTAAAAATGTGACTTTTTTTAACAACAAAAATTGTGTTGAACTTACCTATGAGCTTATTGTTTGCACCCCACTTCCCTCAGTGTGGCTGGGAAGTTTGCACACGAAGTAGGAAAAATCAAGTTTTGATTAAAAATAGATTTTAAGTGAAAGGGACCCATCTCTGCCAGCATTAACAAGGGTAATCGATCCAAGGTTAGAGTTTTCTCAAGCTTGAGAAGTTATTTTTTTCTACATGCAAGTGTGGGGATTGGGTTTCAGATTTTTAAAGTTCATTTTAAACAAAGAGTTGGATTTGATTCAGAATATTTCTGTATTTCAAAAATTTTGAAGATCCGGAGATCATTCTTGGTGCGGAATTTTTGAATTAATCATGGATTTTATCAATTGAACTTTGATTTGGTCCCAAAAATTGGAATTGGAAATTGAGAATCAAAATATTGGATTTTGAATTGAATTTGTAATTAGGTAATTAAAGCTTTCTTTTTGAAACTGGGATCCTGGAATTGAAAATTGAGAGTTTGGGCTAAACATTAAAATTTCAAAGATAGTTTGGATTTTGGGATTTGAAGTTTGACTTGAAAACTCTTCGAAGCCTTGGAACTGGAATTCATTCTTGAAGCCAAAATTGAATTTGGAAAAAATGAATTGGATAGTTGAAGGCTAGTTGAAATTTTCAAGAATCGAATCTTTGATATTGAAATTTTGGGTTTATGATAATTTTCTTGATTGGAAAAAATTGAATTTTGATTTTTTTTTTGAATTTTGTCAAGGTTATGAAATTTTGCTTGAGTAATTTTTGGATTTGAAAGTCTGTTTGATTTTGTGAAAAATCCATTGGAATCGTTTTGAATTGATTTTGAAAGTTCGGATTTCATAATCATGTTGAAAATTTTGTGCTTCTCTCTCAAAATAAACGAGGTGCTTAAGTTCTTGTCACAATATAACTTAATCATGGAAGCAACTCTAACTTGATTCACTTAGATTTTAGTGAATATGATGGGTGCATTCATGAAGTGAGTGCATGTATGCATGAAATAAACTGCATGTATATTCAAGATTCGCTCTATTTCTCTTCATGCATAATTAAATTTGATCAAACATAGACATAGATCCATCTTGGAGGTAGAAAATATAAGGCGTTCCCCGAGCCCATCCTTGATGTGAAGGAGGACATAAGCTTAGGTTTTAAAATTTTTGTTTTGGAAAAAGGATTTCAAAAATTCATTTGATAGGGTGATTTCAACTCATTTTTTACAGATCGTAGGCAAAAGGAATTCATTAATTTGTTTGAAAATTTGGAGGGTTTGAGCTTGGACAAATTTTCTCTCTGGGTAGCAATATCACTTTTGTGATTTCCTTTAGGATGAAACGTTTTGAAAAATTGATTCTTGAATTTTGATTTTGGAAATAGCTTGATATATTTTGATTGTGGAAAATGGCATGATTTTGGAGATGATTGGATTTTTGGAAATATGTATTCCCAAATGAGTTTTGTAAAATATTGAATTTCTTTTGTGGTTTTGATCTTGATAAAAGTCTAAGGATTTCTTTTTGAAACGCAAGAAGATTAGATATTTTTATTAATTGCTGATTTTCAAAATCACAAGGATTTCTGAAATTTTCAGAAATGAATGGTTAAGACGGGCTCATTGCAATTGATATATTCCATTTACAATATAGACCACACTCATAAAGTGAATCGATTCTTGGTGGAATCGATTTGCTGATATAAGTAGATTCCTTGCTCATCCAAGGAGTAAGGAATCCATTCAGGCTTCACTGTCTTTTTTTCTTTGCATACATCAATAAAACATTCAATAACATAGACAAATGAACAACAATTTCTTCCAAGCCTTAGTGGTCTTCTCTTTCCAATTTTGCACAGGTAGAAGGACTCTTTGGAAATTAGATTTTTGTTTATGAAATAAACTCACTTGAATACACTATTTGCTAATTTGCAAAAATAGAAAATTTAGTTTGGATTAGTTGTGAGAATCGTGATGCACGTATGCTTATATAAGGATATTTTTATCATGGTGACCCAACAGACAGCTTTTAAATCATGCTGCTTAGGGTTTGGTATGTAGTGTCAAGCGACTAGACATTTGAAATGATAGTGGTTGACCTGGCATAGCTCCTAGAACAGGGCAGAACAGGAGAGGACACAAAGAAAATGATGCCTTGGGCATGGCATGTTTTAAGTGGGGATCCCCTTGGGCAGGGGACTGCCTTGAGCTGGGGACTCCTTGGGCAAGAGTTCAACTATCTCTATAGAAAACCTAAGCATTACTGATGGCCAGAAAATGTGGGTGAAAATAGAATGCATGTCAGTAATGGATTGACAGACATTTTGTTCTTTGGTTGATAAAGGGAATGTCAGTAAAAATCATCATCGATACAATGGACAAAGCATCAGTGTAAGGTATCACCGGCGTGACCTAAACATAGGTAAACATTGACTATTAATGACGTCCTCTCGCATCGATAATAATATATTATTTTCAACATGTTAGTGACCTTCGGTAAAAACTCTTCCAGCAGCGAGACAGTACATCGGAAAAATATAACTTTTCACTCATTTAAACAATTCGGCAAAAACACTTATGGGTGGCTAAAAAGTTAAGGACGGAAAACATTCAAACATCCAAAAAAACATTCAAATGACAACTAATCAAAATAATATTCTATGAATAAGTATATGTGTACTTGAATTACATGTGGTCCAAATTTGACACCAAAATCCAGCCACAATGCTCTGGAATCCGGCAATGACAAAAAGTTAGGGTAAAATTGAGGGTTTTGTAGACATTTTATGTAATTAATATATCAGATTGAAGGTAATAAGGTCAACAAACATTCTTCTAAAATTTCACGTTGGCTAACATCCTAGGCCAACTCAAGCGAAGGAAGCCTACACAGACCGAAAATTAAGCCATTCCAAGAGTGCACTACTATGTGTTTATGGCAGCTGTGGAAACAACTCAAATTGTGTTGCTTCCATTGGCTGCTTGCCAGATCCATGCCAAAACAGTCCTTCGTGACAAGCATCTCTCAGCGGCCCACACCTTGGCCTAACTGTGACCTTAACCTGTACAGCTGTAGACATGCCACTGGTGAAACCTCAGCCCTGGCTTGCTGTGACAATCATGGAGACCCTTTCCATAATCCACCATGGCCGAAGTTTAAAAAATAACACTTGCAAAGTGATCTATGGACACAGTCATCATCTCTTGGCTATGAGGGGATCCTTTATAGGCAAATGACAAGCTCAGCAGTCTGCTCTCACCTATGCAGGGGCAAAGCCAAGGGAGGGCCCACAGGGGCCCTAGACTGCACTAAAAAAATATATAAAATTTTAGATGTAAATTTTAGAAAATTTCACTTGTCATGTATAAAATTTTTGAAAAATGACATTTCTGCCCCTGTCAAATTTTAGAAACTTAATTCGGCTCTCCTCATGAAAAATTTCTGACTCTGCCCCTGCACCTATGGTCCACATGGCCTTACATGTTGGCAGCTTCAACCACCACCAACAAGCATACGAGATTGAAGTACTGGTCAAACCCCGCCTGAGCATCCTTCATGTGTCTTCATGCCTACATCTAGTCAAAGCAATCACTACTTGCTGACTCGCATGAAGATGTCATTCGGCAACCTCATGATATTGGCAGGCCTTCAACATGGAGTATGCGAGAAGACGTGCACCATTAGGTCGCCCACTCGTTGGGCCTTGAGAAGAAGGCCCATTTTAAGGGGAGTGGGTTGATGTCGTTCTGGCTTGATCTGCATCTATCTCTCTACCCTTGAACCGGCTGCTACCTGCCACACTTGACAGGCATTTTCAAGGAGGCTATCTCATGATCCAGACCTCAATATGGGCCTATGCCCTTCTCAAACCTTGCCTGCATCCACTTATTGTAGCATGTCCATCTGCTCAGGAAGAAGTTAACTCAGCAGCTCTAGCAGCCAAGAGTGAACAAGTGCCCAACTCTAGCCACAAGGCTTGAAGAAAGCAGGGAAGGACATTTTGGTAATTTATTATAAAAATGTCTTCTATAATCTTTTTAATTTTTTCTATTTTTCAATTTTGCCTTTTCAACTGTTTTCTTTTTATTTGTAAATTAAGGGTATTTCAGTCATTAACCATACTGACGCACAAAAATTCATGCACCAGTATGGCACATATAACCAGATTCGCAAGGCCTGCGATAGGTAGCATCGAAGGCTCAGTTAAAATGTTTTGTTTGTTTCCTAGATTTAATGACTAGATCATTTGCCTATAACTATGACTGCTAAATATGGGGATAGAAGGGAAGGTCCAAACAAAGCATAAGATAGCTGGATGAATAGAATGGTTGAGGTCTCAGGGTGTGCCACCCAGTGGGTTCTTCGGCTTCTCCTTTTAGCCATGTTTGGATGGAGGAAAACTTAAGGAAATGTTTAGTAGATGAAAGGAACAAGAAAGGGAATGAATTGAAAGAAAATTGGTGTGGAAAGGAAAGAAAAGGAGAAGAAAAGTAAAAAAGATTATTATAAAAGCTTGTTTGGACATAAAAGACAGGAAAGGAGATATATTTTATACTAAAATTATGCGTACCATTTTTTGAAACATATTTTACTTCTTATATGCAGGTTTGCCAACACGTCCTGATTTCAGCCATTGATACGTACAGAGGAAATTTGATGTCTACAGTATTGGACTTGGTTTCATGCTTTGAATATCAGTATAAATACCATTGGAATATCTAAGATGGACTACATGTATCAAAAACTTTGTTGGACTTATTTATACATATGTACTTGTTATTAAGATAATATCCAGTCATTTGTATGTTATCAGTAATATGTTCTGTATAGTACATTGATTGCATCTTTGTTCAGTTATTGATATCAGGCAAGGCTTTTTTGTATTCCTATTTTTCAGGTCGCACATAATATAGTATAATATAAAACATATTATAACTTTTTATTGACAGGTATCTCACATCAGTACAAATGTAATTTAGCATCCAAAAAATATCTATTACTGACAGGAAGTAATTGTCAATATGAAATATAATTTTTCCTGACGGGTATTTCCGTTAGTAAAAAGTGCATTGACTGTAGCCAGTCATTAGTATATCTGGCATACTTTAGTGATGGCTCTGGTGTGTGTCAGTAAATTCTCAGCAATACATGATGTCCACGATTGTCAGTATAAGTGCACAACTTACTGACAGATGTAAGCAAGTGTCGTGAGACCCCATTCAATACACTAACTGCAACACCCATTAGTATAAGTTGACATATACTAATGCTCTAGTGGACCCGTCAATGAAAGATTCAGCGGCACAATCTACACTGCTGGATGTGAGTCCATCAATAAAAATATTAATGGTGGTTTTGACATTTTTAATTGACGTTTTTTGGCATGTCAATAATGTGTCTTTTTTTTGGGGGTGATCTAAGCCTTTGGATGCCAACAAATTGAATTTGAGCCATATGTATCGTTTCTAATTCCAATTTCCGATGAAAACTGACCAGCAGTAGGCTCCCATCTTTTATTAAGAACCGAAAAAAATTGGAAACTATACACAAATTATAGTCAAAATCTGATCCATTAACATCCCTAGATCTTGATATTTTCTTCATTTAAGTCGAAGCACTAAATTAATGGCGATTTAGGTACCGATCTATGGGTTTAGGTGAAAGATCAGACTCGTATAATTCAATGGGGATCGTCATTATAGGTAGCGCTTGAACTTGTAGTCACGTCAAATCAACTGTGGAGATTCAGGTTCCAACAATTGGTCTTAGAGACGGCCAAGAGTGGCCGAGATAGAAAGTAGTGACGGCAGCCAATAACTTGTTAGTAAGTAGGGTTGCACACGAGTCAGAAAACTAAAAGCTCAAGCTCAACTTGACGATACAATGTCGAGCTCAAACTTAACTCATTTATTTTGCTTATGCTAAACATGTCCTATTTTTTTTAACTCGTTTAGTTAGTACTTGTTCAACATTCTCTCATTATAATCCAACATTCATTACGTAGTCTAACAGAATCAAGTTTAAACGATCGAGTTCTTACATTGCTTTCTCAAAATAATTCTTTAATATTTTTTACTAATTTAGCTGAAACACTAAATCGACCCATTCAGTACTCCATAATAGGTGGCTCGGCTGATTTGGTTCGAAAGCAATCGTGATAACATTGGGTTAAACAGTTTCAGATACATTTATGACGCTCTAATTGTTTCTTATATCGTACATGTATTACTAAAATGTCATTAATCATTTTTTGACTTTACCAAACAATGTTTTTTCGAATGGTGCTTATAACATTATCATGAAAACTTTGACAAAAGACGAATAATGTTTTTACAAAAATAACTGGAATTGAAACATGATTCATATTTAGGGATGCATTATGTTCAATTCGGATTAGATATCCTACCGAACCGTTTCCAAAAAAAAAATAATGTCTGATTAAGTAATCGGATCGGATTCAGATTTAAGAAATGACATCCGATGGGTTCGGATATCGATTCAGTTCAACAAATATCCTATATTCAAAGATTTTACATATTGAAATCGGCTAAATTCGGTTCAGAATTTGGACTAGGATTCAAATTCAGATATGATTTTAAAATGGGATATGGATAGTGAAATTGGATTTCCGGATTTGGATTTCGGATATGACTTTTCCTTGTTTGTTTGATCTGAATATTTGGATATCTGAATAAATGGATAAGTTAAGAGTATATCCAATTCGAATCTGATTCGTTGACATCTTTATTCAT
>NW_022204676.1:0-13841 GCF_008831285.2 Nymphaea colorata | reverse complement strand
TTGATACTTTGGTTACACAAGTTGATGGTTTTAATTGAGGCACTCTCCAATAAAAGAAATTGGTTTAATTGTTAATCTTATATCTTGTTGTTTTCTGATTTAGTCAAAATCTACTTAACTGAAATTCCTGCATGTTCTCCCATTTCTCCAACTGCATCCATCTCAGACTTTGTATACGGTTAGACACTAGTTAAATGGCTTATGTACTTATGTATAAATGCTTGAGGTTCTTCCAATTCCCCTTGGCGAAATGAAGCATTCCAATGCTGCTGATTTGGTTATCACCTTAATCTTATAGGAACTACCCAAATCGATGAAATAGAGCTTAAATGAGCCCTTACTAATGTACTTGCACCCCTTATCTCCGATATGGTTTCCCCCTATATGTGTGAACATGTACTTAGATCCAGATATACGAGTTGACTCCATTTGGCTTGGACAAATGATTTGATCCATGCTGCTGAAATGTTTCTGAACCATAAATCTAAATCCATGTACCTAGATTGACTTCGCTGCTGTCTTAGGGTATAGTTCTTAGAATTTAAACCAGCTAGCAATCCATTATCTATTTATAAATTATCATAAGTGATTAAATCTAACATCCTATGATCATCCTGTGTATTCTAGGGTAGTATAAATTGATTTTGCAGCATAGGATATTGTATTTTAAAGTTATTTTCTTATTTATGATCCAAAACCTTTGATTTCGAAAGATAAGTTATAAAATTTAAATATGAAGAACATCAGATTGAAACCTTTAAAGCAGCAAAACTCCAGCGCTGTCTGCAAGGAAGATCTCATCAACATTCTAACTCATGTTATCAACATCTACCAGCTTGGGTCTAGCAGGGTCATCCTCAATCACACAGAACACGACAGCGGCCGAATGGTCAAACTCAACAACCATAAGCGCATAGCAAGGAGGGAAAAGTATACTTAGGAGCTTAAAGAGGATATGGATCCCAGAGATAGATAGCTTATCCTTCCTTTCGAAATCACTCTCAATTTCTCAGGTTATCGTAGAATCAAAAATGAGAAAACTCTAGAAAACTAATAGTAGGAATCCCATCAAAGTTAAATTTATGATGAACATTCTCCTTTGGTCCATAGCACAAAGTTCATCCACTCCAAAGAATACTCCCAACTCAGGGATGAAGTTTTTGAGTATATTGCTGAGGTCTGCGAGAATGTCAACTCCGTTTCCTCCCAACTTCTCAACCAGAACAAACTCACCTAAAACTAGGTCAAAGCCTTTGCCTCAAAGAACATACTGGAAAACATCCAGTCCTTAATGTCAGAAGTCAATCAGAAGTTCACATAGTCGAGATGCATCGAGGATGAAGAAATTTAAGAAATTCTAGCAATCTTAACTAAATAAATAGATGGATAGCTAAAGTAAATACTGGCACAACTGGCAAGCTACTATCCTCAGGCGCCTGCAGTAGGATAGACTGCCCGGATGAGGTAAGTAATAGCAGATGTGAATAGATCTCAGGATGAAACAAATGATCTGATTTTCACAAAAGGAATACTAATAGAGGAATACGTTATGCGTCTCGTGATTAAGGGGCATAAGGATACACGGGTTTCGTTATGGAGGTCATTAATGCTGCAATCAATGTCTCAAGATAGGCATTCTTGGATGGTTAAGAAGAAACTGTCTTTGAGAAATTTCATGAGTTTAGTGAGAGACTTTTCCATACGAGCCAAAACAACAAGCTCAGAAAAGCTATCAATAAGATTAACGGGAAATCGGAAAAATCATCAGTGACGACTTATAAGAAATGTAGAACTAGGTAGCCCACTACTATGCCCATATATTCGCACCAAAACGCCAACTCCAATATGACACAACAACACCTTCATTCCTGGAAGGTGAGAGACAGGAATCCATATAGGAAATGCGGAGCCACCATAAGTATGGAATAGCTCAAAAAATACCTAATTACGTGAAGCCCTTCACCGCAAGTGATATTTAGTCCAGCAATTTCTACGTCAACAATTCATCTGTGTTGAGAATAATGACCAAGTGGGCTGATTATCTCGAAGAAATCTTCGAAAAGCCAGAACGTCACATCTATCAACGCGTTTACCAGTTCAAGAATATCAAAAACTCGCTACTCAATCTCAAATAATCTTAGAAGAACAGAATATGCTTGAGGCTGAAGCAATAATACAGCTTACTCAAAGAGTAATTGCATAAGTTAGCTTAAAAGAATACACTCTTCCAGAGTTTATACTTAGCCAAAAGGACGGCAGTGCATCAACTTATCTTAAACGGTTCACGTAAGTTAGGTCAGCCTCTTCAGAAATAACAGTAATGCTGATTGAGTTTACCAGAAAGTACCTGTGTCTCCTCATCCACCATCTTATCAGTGCAGGATAGGGTAATTTCGATGTGGTTAACTTGGTCGTATTTCGGGTGGGAGATTTGCTACGTTCAAAGTTTCAATGCAGTGAAACCGTCTTTATCAATGTCCTTAATACCTTATATCTGTTGGATGGACACAGGGAGATGGATGATCGATTCAAACTCGTAAGAATCAAGAACAAACTTAGCCAGAAGGATAACAATATTCTAATCAATTACCTCTTCTTGGGAAGGGTGCAGTGTGAGCTCCAGCTGTCCATCCAAGACCTAGATAAAAAGGATAAAAACTACTACGCTCTCAGTCACTTTCTTTACGAACTCACTCGTGGCAAATTCGGAGTACTGACTGAATGTGCTACGATAGTTTCCCAGCACGACCCTGTGATAAGCAGTTCTTCAGATTCTTATTACCGTCCGAAGCAATATGATAAGCCTATCCAAAGAAAGGATCACAGAATGCACAGCATACACAAGAAGGATGAGGACTTGTTCATGTGTTGGAAATGCTAAAAACTCACCTTCAGGCAAAACATAAATCTATTTACTTAAAGCTAAAACTTGTGCAATTAATGTATTGTGAAGGGTGAAAGACCAGAATAAAAGCTGACTGAAGAAGATTATCTAAATCTAAGAAAGCTTCTATTGTAGAAGTTGGAGAAGAAAGTTTTAAAAAGAGTGACTAAATACTCTGATATTGAGCCAAATAAGTTTGTCTTATCAATTAGCAATAGCAAAAGGAAGACCATAACCAAGCTGTTCAAAGTATGGGAGCACAAGAGGGAGTTTAAGCACTTGCTAATTTAGTTGAACAGCTAAGTACTTACCAACTTTGACCAGTAGCTAGACTACAGCACCATCAACTATTTCGATGTTACCAATAGCAAGAAGCCGATTAAGTAACTAAGCTATCTACTCGACAAAAAAGATATCACAGAAATAATCGACATTCTTCAGATTGACCCTACCTTGATTCAAAGAGTCAATTAGTTTTAGTAAGCCTTCGAATGTTATACTCTCGAAGCCACCCTAATAAAGACCATCAAATTCAAGTCATAGATTCTGGACTTCAGAGGAGACCATAAAAAGCTCTAAGTGATGAATAAGGTGGCTGAGGCTTTCGGTTAGAAAAAGAGAGAAGGTCTCAAGTTCAAAAGATACAATGTCCTGGAGTACGATAACTTGAAGAAGGTGAACTTGGCTGGCATGAAACTGAAAGAAGTTCCTAAATTTTTGAGGTATACGACTGATTTAGAGGAAATAGAATTGCAGGAAAACCAACTGGCTGAATTTTCTCTGGAAAATAACCCGAAGCTTGAGCGTTTATATTTATCCAAGAATAAGTTGCAAAGAGCATAACTCAAAAATTTGGAAAATCTCCGCTTTTTGAGCATCAACTCAAATCAACTAACCCAACTGGACCTTAGCCAAAACAAGATGCTAAAGAAGGTGTGGCTGAGCAACAACATGCTCAACAGCATCGACCTCAGCCATAACCCCAAACTCACTTACATCAATCTCCTCTACAACAGCCTATCCAAGGTTGTGTTCTGTTTCGCACCCTAGCTCTCCAACGAAATCGATATATCGTATCAGAATACAACAGATTGTGCAGTGACGATAGTTTACCGACAGGGACAACGCTAGGCTTGCGAAAACTTGCAAAAGCAAATAACTGAAATTTTGGAGCGAAGATAAGACGAGTGCAAGTACACCATCGGATTGGCTTCCCGTGATTGACCTCCTCCAAATATTCTTCTATCATATTGTAGCACTTTATAGATGGCTTTTTCGGAATAATAGATATAGGTTAAATTATAATGCTTTTTGTTGATTAATAATGAGCAGTTAGTAGATATATATCAAAGCTCATAATAACTTGCATTGATAATCATTACGGCCAATAATGCATACGAAATAAGCTCTCAATAAATAAAAATAGATAAGCAATTATTGATACAATTATTATCTTCCATATTTATAGGATACTTACTTTATAGCTTAAAATCAAAGTACATACTCATCTTCTTTTGAATGTTTGCTAAAAAGCCCATTGAAGTCATCAGCGAGGCTTTCACAAAGACCTACGATGAGCAGATGAAAACCATGTACCAAACAGACGATATCACCATATTCTTCAAAGTTGGAACTAAGTAGTACCCGATCCGAAAACGCCAGGAGAACTGCATGAAATATTTCTAGGAGCTTAGAGCCCTTGACTTCAATAACACGAATCCAGTTAGGCACTACTAAAATACCTACAATGGCCTTACCGAAGAATATTTCGAAATCGTGCTGGGGATCATCGACTATTCCTTGCCAATTTCCCTGTAGCGACGAAGGTGAAAAGTTCGGTTGGTGAGGACTACATCGGCAAAGAAATGGCTGAGCTTTTGAAGACTTTTTCAATTTCCGAAATGAAGAAACTTTACGGGTGTTGTCACTACCTGAAGATAACCAACATGCGGCTATGCATTGCAGCTTATTTGGGAAGCAAGGTTCATGTGAATTCGCTGGCTTAGTTCGATGAAAAGAAGAAGCTGTACGGGATCAAGCACGATTTGACCAAAGAGGATTGCGAGATGTATAGGAATAACTTGCCTTTCATGAATGTTGAATATGGAAGCAATTGATTATGATTGGATCATCCATTATTATTGAATACTTTCTTCATTCTGAAATAAACTTACAATTATCACCAACTTTAAGATTATAAAAGTTCTAAATGCTAAAAGATATGAAGAAAGGACATATTCTCTTCAATCATCGAATTATATAATTATACCGAAGAAACATTATTTAACAGCACTCCTATTGGTTAATAGATTTTAATAGTAGCTCATCTAGTCTTTGCTAAACTTCCGTTCCTTTGGTATTGGTATCAATCTAATTTTTTAAATCTTTCATCAGAAAATGACAGGTGCAAGACTTATTAATAAAAGAAAGAGTTTTAATATAATAATTCATATGACGTAAACAAGGATCAGGATTCACAACTTTGACAGGATCCGGAAAAGGTAAAACGAAAAGAGATGGGATGAGTACTACTGTGCGAATCGGCTTGAATATAAGTGGCTGTGCGATCAGTCACTGTGCATCTAATATCAAAACTGGAGAGGAAGAAAGGCTATGATTATGACTACTCACAAAGCAGGGCTCTGAAATGGATGAAGCAGGAGTTCCAGGATAAAATGGTCAAATATCTGGGAAACAAAGTGACTGTCAAGAAAAAGACAAGGATGGAAAGATCGAATTGAAGGAACGGCTTAACTTCAAAAACTAAATCAATCCATTGATTAGAATTTTCACAAGGTTGAATGATAAGATAGAAAAGGAACAATTGCGAATGGGCTTTCAGGCATTATTGTGATTATTTATAACCCTTCTGAAAAATAGTCCAAATAAAAACTTAGCTTGACTCATTATTCTATATTTATCTTCTATAACTATATTTTTAAAAGCTCACCTTTATTATTGCTAATAGATAAGTAGAACTCAAAGTATAAACATTATTAATAGTGCCTGAAATCCAGCTTAGAGCTGTTCTTTCTATATTTCGAGTTTAGTTGGTGGAATATCCTTACCAAAGGATTGACTTAGTTCTTAAAATTCAATTTTTCCTTCAGTCTCACCTTATCCATCCTTGTTTGCTTCTTAACGCTGGCTTACCTCCCAAGTATTTCATCATCTTATCCTTAAACTCCTATTTCATCCATTTCACCCCTTGCTGCCGCGACAGTCGAAGTCATATCCATTCTTTTCCTCCGCAATATAATATTGCCGGTAGATCGAGTGCTTCCACCTGTACGATGGGTGATAGTTGTCATGGTGGATTTGGGATTACGCTTCTTTAGCCGATCGATATTATTGATCCTTACGTAGACCTATGCCATTTTGAACTTATTATATGAGAATAACTCTTTGATAATTAAAGAATGCTGCATTAATGAATTCTGATAATCCTCGAAATAATCTCAAAAATTAGATAATATAAATAGTAATAG
This sequence comes from Nymphaea colorata, assembly GCF_008831285.2. Classification (NCBI taxonomy): domain Eukaryota; kingdom Viridiplantae; phylum Streptophyta; class Magnoliopsida; order Nymphaeales; family Nymphaeaceae; genus Nymphaea; species Nymphaea colorata. The sequence goes on along the minus strand of NW_022204676.1, from coordinate 7,469 downwards.
TATCACTGGAATGATTATCTTAGGCCGCTATCTCTTGGAGCAACACATCTATGATTAATCTTATAGATCCAGCGATGCTGTGCCGCACTAACTTGGAATTGGGTACTCTTTTGTTTCTCATTATTTCGATGCTTTGACGTATTTCGAAATTATTCTTTCTAGGTTTGATGATGGTATCGAAATTAGATTCAACCACAATCTTCTTCTACCTGTCGGTCCATATTTCCTTTATAAAACTGCCCAATTCTTGAATGGTGGAATACACAGTGAAGATAAGCTCGCAAACCCACAGGAAAATAAAGACTACAATGATGACACAATGGATGCCGCTGTTGATCATGGTTCTCTGGTTCGGGTAATGCTCATAGTAGTAAAAAGTGATGATAAGCAGGATCCTTGTGAAGTTGGCCTGCACCATGATCCACTCAACCGATATCTTTCTGTAGATCTTTATCTAAACGAAGAACAGCTTGTGAAGCATCCAGATTACCTATAAGATAAACAGCAGCAAGAGCTGAAGATCAGGAGTCGACATAGAGACCTGATGAATAATCCCGAATAGCAAACAAATGATTCCTGAATCTATAGTATGGCAATACATCCCAACGTATTGTTTTTCTTATTTTCCATGAGGTAGCATACTCTCTTTTTGTAGCTTGCCTTAAACCACAGAATGCTTCCCACCGAAACTACAACTGTTATAAATCCAACAGCAGAATGATCCAATTTACCAGCTTATGTCTTACGCTGCACTAAAAAATACAGGAACTCTCCCACGATGTAGAACATTATCTGTTCGATGTTTCCCTCATAAACCATCTGCAGAAAAATCCCAAAAAAGCAGTACTTTCTTGCCAGTTTTGATATCTATTTTAGCGAGTGAGCTGAAAGATAAATCGGAGGATAATGAACAGCAGCACAGAGCCTGGAAGGTATAGACGATTATATTGTAGTTGTTGAGTAGAAATCCGGAACCATTTGCGTTCGTAGCCATAATACGGGAACTGTAGGGCAACTTATAGTCGAGCCGGCTGAAGAAGTTATCAATATCGTTGCCTGCGTTTGGCCTAAGGAGTTCATAGAGTGATATCATCCGCGTTCCTTTGAGATTTTACAACTCATTTACGTACTGAAGCATAACATTACTAAAAAAGCTATATGCTCTATTATGGTAATAGTATAGCTGAAGCCTGTCGAAGTTAATTGAGAAGGCCATTAAGTCACCAAAAAGGACACGTGAGCCTGGGAGCTGAACAAGGCCAGTAATAACAGGATTCCCAGAGCATTATGAACCATATTATAATCTCACTTGAAATAGAAACCAATTTGCATTATTGAAGGCGAATCCGCTCGAATCGAGGGCGGCCGTTCGCAGGCAACTAATTCTAAGGGTGTTTAGACCATCTACGCCTTGGACTATTTGCTAAAAGTAGAAAGGGAGGTAGAGATGGCTGACTGTTGGAGTGAGCGAAAAGAGAAGGACTTCGTTGAAATAAATCAGTAAGGTCTTGGTTGCAGCGTTGTTTCTGGGGTAGTAATAGTTGAGGGAGAGTAGGTAGGGCCCTTTGTCAAAAATATATTTTGGGTGACGTTTTCGGGTGTAAAGGATATCAAATCTATGATTTTACCGGTGCAGTTGGAGTTGTACTGTCCGAAGCTTTGGTAAATTGATTGAGAAGGAGGCAGTCATCTACTTCGCAGCTAGTGGAGCAGTTCCAGCCTAGTATTTGATGCGAAAGTATTGGTAGGATGCGTTTGGCTGAAGGATCGTCAATGAGAAATCGCCGTTTATCAAAAGGTTATTATTTACGGTTTGTCCCTTACCGAAAGTCATAAGTATGTTATTAAAATCATTAATGACTGGTGTAATTAGCATATGAAAACAGCTAAGATTGTGTGTTTGTTGGTAACTTGCAGAAATTCATATTCGTTCTTTATTTGCTATCTTCTATAAATTCAATTATTAATTTTTCTATTTTAGATGAAATCAGGTAATTTACTATTAATATTAACCAACTTTGGAAGGGACAAAAGAGTAGGAGATCTGTTTTCTTCCTCCTTTGTTCATTTGTGATAAATATTTTTGCGAAAAGAATATAGAGGAAAAAAGCAGTTTATATTTATTCCACTATTATATCTTAAAACAATTAAATTTCACATATTCAGCCTAATCGAGAAAAACTATGTCCTTTTGGGACCGTAAAAATTGAAGATTAATTGATATCCCTTCAAAATTAATTTGTATTGCAATCTCTTGAAAATAAATAAAAACATAAATATAATATTGTCTAATTTCCTGCTTTTCTGATGGAGCAAGGTAAATTAAGCTATTATTAATGCGTATATTCTCGTTCTCAAAAAAACAAAATAAATTCTTACCTTAGCATTAGATAAGACTACGAATCCATATCTTTATGTGGGACTATTCTTTAAATGAATTTCTTAATAATTTTAGCCAAGTTATCCATTTTTGATAACTTTCTATACAAATAATATTCAGAATTTCTTCTAATGATGTACATATTATCAATCATGTCCATAAACACTATCTTCGTGCTATGGTGAATTTTCGATAGCTGTTATGGCATTCTAAAGATTGTGAGGATAAAACTAAAAGTATTCCAATTTTCCCTTGCCCAGCAGTTCAGTGATGATATTCTTCAAAATTCTTCTATGGTCCATCTTTGACTTCTAAAATCGTAAATGATCTTCTTAGACTTTTACGGCTCATATACATTTAAGAAGCTCTGGTTACCTTCTATAATGCTCCTTATAAAATCAACTTCCTATTCTTTTCGATACTTTATGACCAGCCGATAGAACGAAGAGTATTTTTGACTATTTCTTAAGGTTTTCCAATAGAGATAAGCTTTCCATCCTTAGCACTCCTATCCGATCGCAATATTTCTCAGCTTCAGGTATGTGGTGGGTTGTTAGAAGAGCACATGCTTAGCATCTGCGACAGTAAGTAGATATCAGATTCCAGAGCTTATTTTTGCTCTCCTTGTCCATTCCTGAGCAAGGCTCGTCAAAAAGAAGGATAGAAGGGTTTCCAGCAAAGCGATGATCGAACTTACCTTCCGCCGGTCTCCTCTAGACAGCTGATTTACCTTGGTATTAGCTTGATCGTTAATCTCGAAGTAATCTAAGTATTTTTGAGCGAACTTCTTTATCTAAGCAGTCTTCATGCCTTTGATTTTGCAGAAGTAGTGAATATTCTGTTCAACTGTCAATATTTAGTGCAAGTAATCCACTTGAGGACAGTAGCCGACCCGAGTATGGTCTAGAAATGTCATCTGGTTGGAGTCTTTTCCGTAAAATTTAATTATTCCTGACTTCGGTTGCAGCACTCCTGAGATAATGTTGAGGAGAGTAGATTTTCCTGTTCCATTCGACCCAATCAATCCGTATATTTCTCCCCTCTTCAATATGATTGATATATTTTTGAGAATGTATTCTTTGTTATTATAGCTGTGGAATATATAGTCTCCAACAAGAGGAATCGCAGATGGATCTTCAATATTCTCTATTTCATACTGTTCTTTCCTTTGGTCCGAACTAACTATGTACTAAGGAGCCGAAAACTTAGTAACTCTTTCTTGAGTTCTAGTTGTCCCCATCGAGTAAATATAAACTGATAATAAGGAATACCACAAGATTATCTGCAAGACCAGGAAGAGCATTAGTTCATACTCTGTTGGGTTGATATTGAAGTATATGAATGTTTCCGAGAAGTAAAAATACTTTAAGCGGGACTATATTTCCTTGTAGTGAATGTAGAGAATAAAGTAGAAGCAAAAACCGTTCAAGTAAAAAAAGAAGAAAAGGAAAGAAAGGTAGTTCTTTATCAGCATTGAGAAAAGGTAAGTGATTCCCACATAAAGGACTGAATATAGCAATAAGAAGCTGCTCAGCCCAAAGTCGAAATAGTAGGTTCCTTAAATGAAGTACCAGATGAACTAGTTTATAGCATAAACCGCCTCACTTATGATGAACAGTAAGCCAATATCAGGGATAATCGAGAAAGACCAGTAGCTTCTTTTGCTCATGCCAATGATAAGAGCATGGGCGTATCGCTTTCTGTGGATTTACTCGTTTCTTATGACTCCGTTATCGAAGTAAATGAAGAACCTCATTAAGAGGAAGAAAGATTTTACAATGATCTAGTCGTGGAAAGCCTTCACGATATTGATAACGATCAGATGGATAACGATAGTAAAAATGTTGATAAAAGCATAGAATCTTAGTATGTTAAACCTCCTTTTTAATAATCCTTATATTTGACACTTCCAAATATTCCGTCTAAGTCGCGAAACTTCGCAGATAATATCGGATTGGGCCTTTCCTCTTATTCTAAGTTGATCTTTGAGTTTATGAATATTTCGTAAGCAAGACCCAGCGAAGGATCAAAGAGTAAATCATGAAGTGTTGCCGAGGCAATAAAATTTGATTTCGATAGAGAGGCTACTACCACACCTTTTTATTTGTCAACCTATAAATGATATTCCTATTGCCTCATCTTATCTTTGAGCAAATTTACTTTGAAGTTATCCAAATACCTGAAGGTGACATAATAGTCATGGTGTTAGCCAAAATAGCTGATGGTTTTATTTCTACTGATAGAAATATGTGATCTCCTAAGTATTCAGCTTCCTATCTGCTCTCAGTTGTCACAATTATTGTCAGTTTGTCCTTCTATTTACGCTCCTTGAGCATCTTCCAAAACTTAATCTTGAAGTTAGTGTCCAGTCCCAATGAAGGCTCATCCAGTATAGTAAATCAGGTTTTCCGATGAAAGCTAGAGCCAAACACAGTTTCTTTAGGCTTCCCCTGACAGTTATGAGGCTTTCTTGTTAGCATCTCTTGAGAAATAAAAGTCGTCAATCAGATTTTGAAATTTGAGGAATCCTTTTTCTTTCATGTTCTTTATTTAGCATAGGAACTGGATTGTTCGATAAAAGTCAGCTATTAGAAACAGTTGTAAGCCTATAGACAGCATTATATTTTCTTTTTCTTTTCGATCTGGATGGATCCTGAGTCATATCTTTACAGAGACAGTATGGTATTGATTAGAGTGGTTTTTCCTGACTAATTCTACCCATAAATAACAAATATTTCTCCTTCTCCAACATCGAAAGTGATATTAGATAGTATCTTGTTATTTTTTATCTTTTTGCTCAAATTATTAACTTCTAGGATATTATGACGCCGATTCTAAAAGCTATTCAAAGTGAGCAAAACAGACTCAATAGACTATGAGTGATGGCTCTTTTGCTTGATATTTGTAGACCTGTATCTAATGTGTACGATGATGGCATATATGCTGAAGTAGACTACTGTTTGGATCAATCCAAATAGGAAGCCTTTTGGAGTATTTGCTGAACTGATATTATTGGTGCTATCCTCGATCACATGGTTGAGATGAGAGTTGAATATGTAATAATACGTGTAAATTCCATTAAAGTAAGGTAGTATTAAACTATTACGTTATTGACGTGGATCAAACTCATCGAAAACAGAGTCATAAAGTGGTAAAGAATATGATCTCTATCAGCACATAAAAATTCTTCACTACCAAGGTAATGAGAAGGCAGAAACCGATATTGGAAAGAGTGCAGATGAGGAAGGCATAAATGAGAGTTATTTTATCAGAAAGACTTAATATCTTGATGATATTGTTACTGAAGATACTGATTGATAATGTGTTGATAACTGAAAGAGCCCCTATAATTAAAAACAGGTAAGTGATCCTCAAAAGAAAATAACTGTATATTGATATCCCTTGCAGCCTGTAAAGTCTTACATGCTTTGTTTGTTCTTAGAATTATGTCTTTGATTAATGTAGAGTTATAACCAGGGCCAAGAGAAAGTACTGTACGAAGTAAGCAAGGCATATCTAAGTGATAAATACGTCATCCTAGAAGATCAACAGCATCATCTTCAGAGTTAGGAGGGAAATCACAAAGGCAAAGATGATGTAGAAGATCTTATAGGACCTGTAGGATATTTTGAGAAACTTCATAAACATGAACCTTAGCTTCTTGTAAGTCAGCAATATGGACACTGCCAACATAGCGATCAGAGATATTGACAGCACGGTGGGCATTATACCAACTGATGATACCTATTTTGGACTATATATATTCTGTTTGACTCAAAGCCAATTATTGTGTTACCCTGACAGAGTTCTATTTCTATATTCGATATTTCTATAGTAGTGGCGAAGTAGAGATTTTAAAACAGTTCTAAATGGTCGTCTTGTTTGCTGGCAAGGATCAATTGATTGGCGTTGAAACTGTCTTTGCTTAGGGTTGCAATAAGCTGGTTCTCCAGCTGTTTGTGCATGATTTAACTGTATAGAATTATGTAAGCTGGTTGAACGCAATATTTAATTGATAAAAAGTAAAGTTATCGATGGATAAGATATAGAGTGCTGTTTTGTTGATGTTGATGATGAAGCAGTGTTCGGATTAAACCGAATCCATTTATAAACTCGATGCGAATATCTTTTGGGTTAAAACTTCAGTGGAATTACCTGTACTAAAGCATACTATTTCCCAATTATAATTGCTAACTTTATCAAAACCCGCCATGCAGATAATAGTTCCATCTGATGTGTAAGCTGAAACAGTATAATTAAATGCACTCTTTAGTTTTCCCGTATTTTCTAGGCTCCAAGTAATATTATCAGCCTTATATTATCTCCACTCTCCACTCTAAATACAAAAAGAAAAATAATCTGAGGAGTTGGTCCTTCGGGCTGCAGCAGAAGTAACGGAAAAATTAAACGATGTCTTCTTAGCGATACCAAGTGTTCCGATTGATATTTCAATCACCTCGAGTAGATTAGAATTTTCTTGAGCGACAATGTAAATGGATTTACTACTCAACCAATAGAACCCATGTATATTTGAGTTGTTGGAGATGTTTAGTTGAACAGTATTAAAGTTAAACCCTTATAGGTCAAAGGATTAAATATATTTTCCGGATTTATCAGCTGTGATTGCCAGCATGACCATAGAGCTGTCCAGGTGAGCTATTGAAACGATACTCTATTTGTTTATGGTAACATTCTTGAAGGTGTCATAATAGCCATGAGAACATTTAGACAACAAAACGAGGATCAGTATGCTTGTTAAGGAATAACCATTATTTATTTAAGGCTGCATAAAGTAATTATAGAAAAGACTTAAGGACCATATTATATTAGGGCTGATGGATGTACGAATTGTCATGCCATTTATACGAAGATTAATTCTGTTAGATCAGCTTTCCAGGCTGATGCTTAGCCATTTTAAAAAGACAAGTAAAATTTATAAAAACTAAATATTTTTCAATTTGCAATAGAAACATCATGACTTTAATGGTTTGCTTTATATTGATTGATCTATCTGATTAAATCGATATTTTTCATGAAAATATTGGGGTTGGGGGGTTGGGGTTGGGGTTGGGGTTTGGGGGTTGGGGTT
>NW_022204675.1:27500-40482 GCF_008831285.2 Nymphaea colorata | reverse complement strand
GGCGCAAAACCAATAGGTAGGGAGATACACGTGTAGGTTACCCGAATCCCAAATCTACCTAACTAAGTCTGCTTACTACAAAAACACTAACAGGGTCGTGAGGCCTTTACAATTCGCGAGCGATACAAGAGAACACTCAATCTCACTCACAAACCACGCAAACCACACTAACGTGCAAACCACACCCAACAGAAGTAAATAGGTGGTCTGGCTCCTTGTGGTCGTGTCTCGGGCACAGTGCCCTCGAGGTACCTCACGGGGGAGCTAGGCCGAAGCCAAGGCTAAAACAGAAATGCTGGAAATAAACTAATATGCTACCTAAGACTGAAAGCAATCCCACCCGAAGCTACAAGGGGGATAGGAGACGATACCGGCCAAGGATCGCCCTTGGCGTAGCCGGATAGGTCTCGGGGTGATGACCTGCCCCCGAGCACTGCAGCTCACAGAACAGGAAGACCAGGCTGAGGCGTGCCTACACGTAGCCTGCCGCTCGGACTGACCGCTGCCTGAAGGCACTGACGGCAGGCCGCGCGCTGGTGGTCGGGTCGACTGCCGAGGTCTGGTCGCCGCTCGTTGGCTGTGGCCGCTGCGCTGTTGCCGCGATGGATCCTGCGGTGGCCGCGCTAACGTCGAGCCGAGACCGCTGCTGACACTCGCCGGGCCGAGGGGCAGAACGCGCGCCGAGAGCGAGGACGCTGTCTCGGTCTGCTACGGACGTGCCGTCGAGAATGCCGGGAGTGCTCGTCTGCTGTCTGGACAATGGCCGCCTGTCAGGACGAAGTCGCCTGTCGGCTGCCGACGATGTGCTGCTGCTGCGCGCTGAAGACGACGGAACAGGGCCAGAAGGGCCGCCTGGATTGCCGCGGGGGCTGCTGTCACAGCGACAGCGCCTACCTGCCTCACTCCGGAATGTGGCTCGGCCACGTGCGCCGGTGGATGCCGACGGAGAGGAAATGGCCGCTGTAAGGTCCGGCGAACCGGCTGAACCTAATCCTAGCTAAGGCTGGTTTGGCTGGGTTCGGATGGGCTCTACTAGGTGGTAGGTCTAGTCAAGCAGGTTCGGGTCAGGGTAGGCTTAGTCAAATGGGGTTTAGGTTCAGTCAAGGGCTGACCTAGCTAATAGGTTGGTCCAGTAGAGGAGGCTAAGGTCGAGCCTAAGCTCACGGTGCTGGTCAATGCTGACCAAGTGCGGAAGGTTCAACTAACTAGGTGGTTGACTAAATGGACCGAGTCAGTGGGTCCTGGTCAAGTAGGTCAAGGGTCACTGAGGTAGGCTCGAGTCACTAAGGGAGGCTACCAACGAAGTGGGCTCGGTGGACTGGTTGACCTCGTTTAACTAAGGCTAAGGGTCAAGGACGATCCAGGTTGGCTCGGTAGAGGTTTAGCCTAGGTGCGGGTTCGGTGCAGGAGGTTGCCTAGTGGGTTCGGTTGACTGGGTTGGTCTTACCCAGGGAATGCACCGATGCTTGCCACGTGGCAAGATGGACGGACACAACAGAAAGAGCTAGAAGAATGCTAGCTATTAGGAAATGAGCTCGAATTCTCGCCTAAGGGTTAGGGAGAAATGCGACAAGGAAGGAGAAGAGATTGGGGCGAAGGGCCAGGTGGTGCTCTCGGGTGAGCTCGGGTGATGCTACGGTTGAGATGGGGACACGTGGATCAGATCTACGATAGAGAGGAGCTGCGGATTAGGTCAAGATGAAAAGTAGGAAACGGTAGAGGAAGAATAGGCAAGGTGGCGCGAGGTGGAGGGGTTTCCTAAGACTAAGGAGGCAAGATCCGAGGGAATAGGGAAAGGGGATCTCGCAGGGCCTGGCTGGAGGACAAGTGGCGATACGCGGGACCAAGGTGGGTAGCTGGCAGGTGAGGTGGCAAGTGAGGTGGCGGAGGGCTGGCTCGGATTGCGACACGTGTCAAGATGAACGCGTGAGGATCCTTGCAACTTAGGGTTGACGCGGTGGAGATGGCGAGGAGCTGGAAGGGAGCTGCGGCGGCGGGATTGCTTCCTGATTTGAGGGAGCAGCTGATTGCGAGTTGATCCTGGATCAGGACAGATGGCAGCAGCTGGGACAAGGGCACAGATGGACGGCTAGATGGTGGACAGGTGTCACAGAGAACGGCTGAGAGGAAACGAAGGTGGCCTTACCGGATTCGGATGCTTGGCCTCGTCGGAACCTTCCAATTCACGCCGGCGGCCAGAACTTGATCCGAGAGTCCCGTGACCGATATACCCCTTTCAGAATTTAAATAAAACACTAGGGAAGAAGGGCAATTCGGTCCTTAACGCGAATCAATGGCGACCACCGGAATTAACAGCGATGGCCGGATTTACACGATTTTCCGGCGAGATTCAATCTCCTATGCAGCCATCAAAAGTCGCCCGATTTATATTATTTTGAAGCTCTTTTGCAGGCGATTCTTTTAGGCTAATCAGCCGCTTCAGATCTCGTCCAGAAAGTAAGTTATTTTGACTTTTAAGCCTCTGGTCCGACTGATCCAAAGCAAGAGAACAGGCCGATAGAATCTGATTGAAACGATTCTTTTTCTTAATCTTCCATCGGCCGATGCCTACTAAGGATAATCTATCGATTTCTATCGCGCGACGGGAAGTGTAAGCCACAGTTTAGAGGCAGGATCACCTACGCCCGTGACTCCTCTCTCGGGTATTCCGAGGAAGAAACCAGGGAGAGCGATGCCGATTCTAAACCTGCACAACACAAATCCAGCAGCACGAAAAGGATCGAAATCTCACCCTATTCGGTGTCTTATTGAAGCCGGCGGTGGATCCGTCGCCTTCAATCTTCCCTATGCTGGAATCGACCTCACAGTACCCTCGTGATCAGGGCAAAGGCACCGATTCCAGAACTTTGAAAAAGCTCGAAAGGGGTACTTACGTGACAAGGGAGGGATCACCGCCGGTGGTGGAGATCCGCCGATGCCTTCTTCCTTATGCCTATGTCTCCGACGGCGGCTCTTCAAGGATTTCTGGATTCGGAAGCGTCGTGGAGGTAGAGGACGCGAGGGGGGAGAAGACGCCTGGTTCTCGGGTTGAACAAGGTGGGAGACGAGAGAGGAGAAGCCTCGAGCGAGGAGAGAGAGGGTGCCACACCAAATGCCAATCTTTGATTAATTTTTCGATCCATTGTACATTGTGTTTACAGAATATATACAAAATATAATGCGAGCCCTAATTACATGTTAACCTAGCTCACATCATAGTCTAATGTCAAAAATGCGCAAGGCACAACCCGCCTTGCTAGGTCTCTACTTCAAAACTTGACGTTGACATGAAATAGAAGACGCAACATAAACCGGGCCTAGCGCCCAACTCGAAAATCAAAAGCTAAAGTCCCTAAGCCTTGTGGACTTAGGGCGGGGACCTCGTGTGGGTTACCGCCCACACTTTGGAATTTCGAGCACGGGTCAAGTCCGATTGACTCAGACCTGAACCTAAGCCTCTCGGCTTTAGATAGGCTCAAGCGTTCGGGGAAATTGGACTCACGCTCGGATTATCCTGATCAAGCTCGGTGAGCCTCGCAATAGGTTCTAGAACGCCTTGAGTTCCACCTGGTTCGAGCACTCTTTCGGACCTAGTTGCTCCTCCCACGCCGCCCGCTGCAACTGGCTCAAGTGCTGACTTAGCCTCGCTTGGACTTTCTTCGTGCTGCCTTAGCGCCTGTGTCCACAAATCCGAGGCCTTGCGTCTTGGCCGACTGGTTCCGGCCTGATCACGCCGAGCTGGGTCTGGACCTCCAAGTTGGTCCGTAACAGATTCCCCCTCCCTAGAATGCGCTTGTCCTCGGGTGTTGGAGGAGGGAAAGCGATGAACCACTGACCCAAACTCTTCCCGAGAGGTTCCTCTGTCAGGCCCCTCCCATTCTACTAATACCTCATGCCGTGTTCTCCCTTGTCTCTGCATATAACGATGTTTAAGTATACGATAGGGAGTGGGCAAGTTGTCCTGTTCCGGTATCTGCTCGATCACTGTAGGAACATCACCATGATGAGGCTTGAGCCTGGTGATATGAAAAACTGGGTGTACCATTGCTTCCCGTGGAAGCCCTAGTCGATACGCAGCTTTTCCTACCTTTTGTAATACCGGAAACGGTCCATAATACCTTGGTAGTAGCTTAGAATAGGGTTGGCCCATTAACGATCGTTGCTTGAGGGGCAACCTCTTCAACCACACGTAATCACCCACTTCGAATTCTCGATCTTTTCGCCCTTTGTTGTAGACCTGTCTCATCCTGTTCTGGGCTTTGGCAATGTTTTGCTTGAAGGAGTCAAGTACTTCCTCACGGGTGCGTAGCTCGCAGTCTACATTGTCGTCGCCTACTGTACCTCCTTCATATCGAGGGATACTTGGAGGTGGGGTCCCATATACACCTTCAAAAGGCGTCATCCCTGTTGACGAATGTAAACTGGTGTTATAAGACCACTCTGCCCAAGGTAAGAATTTTACCCAAGTCTGTGGTCTTTCTCCTGCAAAACACCTCAAATATGTCTCTAAAGATCGATTAACAATTTCGCTCTGCCCGTCTGTCTGTGGGTGATGGGCTGTACTAAACTTGAGCGTTGTACCCATAAGCTTCATGTACTCCTGCCAGAATGCGCTAAGGAAAATTGAATCCCTGTCACATATGACTGATTGTGGCATTCCGTGGAGCTTTCCAACGTATTCTTGGTACACGCTGGCCACCATTGGCCCTTGATACGACCTAGGCAAGGGAGCGAAGTGGCTGTACTTGGTCAGACGGTCCACTACCACTAGCACAGCTTCCTTGCCTTCAGAGCGGGGCATGGCATCAATAAAATCCATGGTCACATCGGTCCATGGTTTGGCTGGTATGGGGAGGGGAACCAAGTGCCCTGGAGGTCTAATGGCCTCGTATTTTTCCCTCTGGCATACCAGGCAACTCCGGATGTACCTTTGTACCTCTGCCTTCATGCCACGCCACCAAAATTGGGCTTTAATTCTGCTTAGGGTTTTAGAAACCCCCTCATGACCCGCGGCAGGGGTGTCATGGAAATGACGCAGGAGTTCCTGCTTAAGCCCCGACTCTGGAGGAACCACTGCTCGGTTCTTCCTATATAATAGATTCCCTCTGACTGTATAGAAGGGAATGGATCCTGTATGTTGTTCTGTTGATGCACGGATTAGCCTTATGGACTGATCTGCTTGCTGTTCCTGGGCTAACCTATCCCAAACATCAGTTTCCACTACCGAAAGAGTCATGAACTGCTCAGTCAATCTAGAGAGAGAATCGGCCGCTGTATTTTCCGGACCCTTTTTGTACTCTATTTCAAAATCGTATCCAAGCAGCTTTGCCAGCCAACGTTGTTGGGTAGGCGTGGATACTCTCTGCTTTAACATGTACTTCAGAGAATTTTGGTCCGTCTTGACTGTGAATCTGCGTCCTATAAGGTAGGGCCGCCACTTTTCGACTGCTAACACTATCGCTAGTAGTTCTTTCTCATAAGTAGAGAGAGGTTTCGCTCTACTTGTGAGTGCCTTAGACATATAAGCGATAGGGTCGCCTCCTTGGCTGAGAACGGCCCCAATTCCAACCTCACATGCGTCTGTCTCTATTGTGAACTGCTGGTTGAAATCCGGAAGTGTAAGAACTGGCGCAGACATAAGGGCAAATTTTAACTTCTCAAAGGCTGCCCTAGCCTTATCCGACCACTGAAAGGCTCCTTTTTTGAGCATCTGGGTCAAAGGCTGTGCGATCAAACCATAGCCCTGAATGAAACGCCTATAGTACCCAGTTAAACTGAGGAATCCGCGGAGTCCTTTCAAGTCCTTAGGCAGTGGCCATTTCTGCATGGCTTCTAATTTTTTGGGGTCTGCCCGAACCCCTTGTTGGCACACTATGTGCCCTAGATAACCAATAGAAGGTTGTCCAAAGCTGCATTTGGACATCTTGGCGTATAATTGGTTATCTCTCAGTACCTGAAGAGCAACTGCGAGATGCTTCTGATGTGATTCTTCAGACTGACTGTAAATCAAGATGTCATCAAAGAAAACTAAGATGAAATCGCGGAGGTATTGTCTGAAGACGTCGTTCATGCACCTCTGAAAGGTCGCTGGTGCGTTTGTCAAACCAAATGGCATGACGAGGAACTCGTAGTGCCCGTCATGCGTCCTGAAAGCGGTCTTGGGGATGTCGTCCTTATACATGCGGATTTGATGATAGCCAGCTCGTAAGTCGATCTTGGAGAAAATAGTTGCTCCGGCTAGTTCATCCAATAACTCATCAATTACCGGTATGGGATGTCTATCCTTCACGGTGGCTTCATTCAAGGCGCGATAATCTACACAGAAGCGCCAGGTGTTGTCTTTCTTCTTCACAAGTAGGACCGGTGAAGAGAAAGGGCTGCTACTTGGTTGCACAATGCCACTTTCCAACATTTCTTTAACCAGACGCTCGATTTCAGCCTTCTGGTTATATCCATACCGATAGGGGCGCACATTAACCGGTTCTGCCCCTTGAGTCATTATGATCCTATGGTCATAGGATCTCTGTGGTGGAAGCCCCTTAGGCTCCTCAAAGACGTCCTCATATTGATCCAGCACCAGCTGAATTCGTTCTGGCACTATCTCTTTCTGCTCTTCTTTTTTTGGCACATCGGTAGCGAGTGCCATTACCCAACACGCAGGCTGCTCGGCTTCAATTGCCCGAAGTGCAGCCTTGGGACGAGTTGTGCTGGTTAAGCCCTGTAGCGTCATGGGCTCTTCGTCGCCGTCGGGAGTGAAGGTCATGCTGAAGTTCTTCACATCCCAAGATATGATGCCAAGCGTGAAAAACCATGGCATCCCGAGAATAAGATCCACTCCATCTAAAGGAATGACTAAGAAGTCGATCTTGAATGGTTTTCTCTTGATCACAACTTCTATGCCTTTCCCTTCGTTATGGCACTTTAATCTCATACCCCCTCCCACGACTATAGTTTGGGGGTGGCTTGATTCAAGGGAGACGTTGCATCTACGTGCGGCTTCCTCTGTTAGGAAGTTCTTGGTTGCTCCATTATCAAGCAATATTAAGACCTTGTGTCCGTTTATCCTCCCAAATACCCTGAATGAGTTGGGCTTGTTGGGATCTTGCATTGAATGCAGAGACTCTGCCTCGATTGGCTTTTCTTCTTTGGCGGGAGTCTCTTCAATCCGGACTTCTTTCCTTTTCTCGACTTGTTTTGCTCGCCTCTTGGTAACTACTTCCTCATCTGACGAGGACGAGCTGGTCTCATACGGCGTTGTAGACGAATCGCTACATGAACTGGACTCGTCATCGCTCACCACCTGTACCCTGTAATAAGTTGGGCACTGATGGTTCTTGTCCCACTTTCCCTCACATCTGTAGCACAGGCCTTTACGCCTGAACTCCTCAATCTGCTTCGGCGTGAGGTAACGCGTTGGTGGTTTTCGGCCTTGCCCTTGGTTTGGGCCTTGTGGTGGCCGATAATCACTCCCTCTTCGGAAGGGAGTTGGTTCCTTCCCTCTAAATCGAGAACCAGAGGAGTAGGAAGGTCTCCTCCTCTGCTTGTCCATCTTATGAGCCTTCTTCTCGGCTCTCTTCTCCTCTATTTGCTCCTCGTAGAGACGGGCAATGGCAAAACATTCTTCTAGCCTGTTGAAGCGGTGAATTTTCAATTCTCTCTTCACTTCGCTTTTAAGGCCGCCCTTAAATGCTCCGATGAGGGCCTTCTCTGGCCACTGGACCATGCTAGCCAACCTCTCAAATTGACGTTGGTAGGCTGCCACGATTGTGGATTGGACCAGATTTTTAAGGTCCTCATCATAATCGATGAATGTTGAATTTCCGAACTGTAATTGGAGACTCGCCTTGTACTTCTCCCAAGTTGGATCTGCCGTTTTGTGATCGAACCACAAATAATGGGTTGTGGCCTCTCCTGTCATGTTCGCAGTGGCAATTTCAATCCACTCGTCTTGGGGTACACGATGGCACAAGAAGTACCTCTCGGCCATGAATAGCCACTCCCGTAAGTGCTCCCCTTGAATTTGGGAAACTCATAACGAACGGTGGGAGTTCGCCTCTCTTCTTGAAGCTGACGTTGTGCTCTTCTAGGACGTAGAGGAGATTCGTCCTGTTCCCCTTCTGAATCGTAATAGGTGCGATTCATTCTGCTGCTAGCAAATCTCTGGACTCTTGGCGTTCTATAGTATTCGCTAGTGGGCTCAATGGGCTGTCGCTCTGGTGGGGGGCCCATGTGTAAAAGTCTTCCCCCTTCTGTACTTGTTCCGATGTGGGAGAGATTGTTCGGGTCTATCTCAGTATCGGTGGGGTAGGTAGGAGCACCTAACACACCCTTTCCTTTGTTCGGACCCTGAGTGGTCCTTTCCCCTCCTGGGTTCTGGTTGGCAGCTAACTGCTTCAAAAGACCTCGAATCTCATCCATTTCGTTTTGCCGCTCTCGGTTTTGTCTTTCCATTTCACGTTTGCGGACTTGATCGGATTTGTTCATATCATTTCTCATTTGCAACAGCTCCTTTTCAATGTTCAGGATCCTGCCCATTGCATAGTTGGGAACTGGTCCCGCTTGTGTGCTTGGAGCTTCCTCAGGTTGATCGTTGAGGGGCTCCTCAAGGACAGGCTCATCGGGATTGAACTGTTTCTTCGACTTGCCCATAGTTGTTAAGGGCCGGTTATAGTCAAAGAATTTTCGAAGACAAAAAATCCTAACTAAAACTCCAAAACTGACACGCTGCCACTCTCAAGCGAGAAGCCGCTGTCCGATTCCTAAAACTGCTGGCTGAACCCTGACCGAAGACCTGATCTGCCGACTGACTCTGCCCTACTGCCCTACGCTGCCGCTGCCTTAGCTGCCGGTAGCGCGTTTAGAGGCAAGGGAGACGGGTTGGCCCGCCTAGTGCCGCGCTTCGCCTAAGCGCCTCGGCACTCCCACTTCGCCCACGGCCGGGCTTTTACAAGCCTAAATCACCGCACCCTCCTGGTGCCTCGGTGACGAACCGGGAGCTTGGCTGCCCTCGGGTGCACGGAATGTACAGCCCTTTACTTGTTAAAAGTGAGCAAGCAAAGCCCTAAACACGTACGAAGACGGAAGTCGCGGGGACTCCAAAAAAAAAACCAAATCTGCTCTAGAAAACCGAAAATAGACTGACTAGAAAACCAAAAGAAGTCCACTGACACTCTGGAAATCCGAAAAGAAGACCGTCTGCACTGCCGTTGATGAAGCTTCTTCGTAGGTCCAAGTGCTCAATCCGACGGTGTTCCTCAAGATTCGCTCTGATACCAATTGTTAGGATCTCACCGCCTAGGCCAGAATAACCCGACCAGTGCGATCCTAAACTTCCCAGGACCTTCTTGAGGCCTATTCCAAAAACCGAAAAACCTAGGTAATTACACAAATGACCTACCCGGCCGGACAGGACCCCGGCGCAAAACCCAATAGGTAGGGAGATACACGTGTAGGTTACCCGAATCCCAAATCTACCTAACTAAGTCTGCTTACTACAAAAACACTAACAGGGTCGTGAGGCCTTTACAATTCGCGAGCGATACAAGAGAACACTCAATCTCACTCACAAACCACGCAAACCACACTAACGTGCAGACCACACCCAACAGAAGTAAATAGGTGGTCTGGCTCCTTGTGGTCGTGTCTCGGGCACAGTGCCCTCGAGGTACCTCACGGGGGAGCTAGGCCGAAGCCAAGGCTAAAACAAAAATGCTAGAAATAAACTAATATGCTACCTAAGACTGAAAGCAAATCCCACCCGAAGCTACAAGGGGGATAGGAGACGATACCGGCCAAGGATCGCCCTTGGCGTAGCCGGATAGGTCTCGGGGTGATGACCTGCCCCCGAGCACTGCAGCTCACAGAACAGGAAGACCGGCTGAGGCGTGCCTCCACGTAGCCTGCTGCTCGGACTGACCGCTGCCTGAAGGCGCTGACGGCAGGCCGCGCGCTGGTGGTCGGGTCGACTGCCGAGGTCTGGTCGCCGCTCGTTGGCTGTGGCCGCTGCGCTGTTGCCGCGATGGATCCTGCGGTGGCCGCGCTAACGTCGAGCCGAGACCGCTGCTGACACTCGCCGGGCCGAGGGGCAGAACGCGCGCCGAGAGCGAGGACGCTGTCTCGGTCTGCTACGGACGTGCCGTCGAGAATGCCGGGAGTGCTCGTCTGCTGTCTGGACAATGGCCGCCTGTCAGGACGAAGTCGCCTGTCGGCTGCCGACGATGTGCTGCTGCTGCGCGCTGAAGACGACGGAACAGGGCCAGAAGGGCCGCCTGGATTGCCGCGGGGGGCTGCTGTCACAGCGACAGCGCCTACCTGCCTCACTCCGGAATGTGGCTCGGCCACGTGCGCCGGTGGATGCCGACGGAGAGGAAATGGCCGCTGTAAGGGCCGGCGAACCGGCTGAACCTAATCCTAGCTAAGGCTGGTTTGGCTGGGTTCGGATGGGCTCTACTAGGTGGTAGGTCTAGTCAAGCAGGTTCGGGTCAGGGTAGGCTTAGTCAAATGGGGTTTAGGTTCAGTCAAGGGCTGACCTAGCTAATAGGTTGGTCCAGTAGAGGAGGCTAAGGTCGAGCCTAAGCTCACGGTGCTGGTCAATGCTGACCAAGTGCGGAAGGTTCAACTAACTAGGTGGTTGACTAAATGGACCGAGTCAGTGGGTCCGGGTCAAGTAGGTCAAGGGTCACTCGAGGTAGGCTCGAGTCACTAAGGGAGGCTACCAACGAAGTGGGCTCGGTGGACTGGTTGACCTCGTTTAACTAAGGCTAAGGGTCAAGGACGATCCAGGTTGGCTCGGTAGAGGTTTAGCCTAGGTGCGGGTTCGGTGCAGGAGGTTGCCTAGTGGGTTCGGTTGACTGGGTTGGTCTTACCCAGGGAATGCACCGATGCTTGCCACGTGGCAAGATGGACGGACACGACAGAAAGAGCTAGAAGAATGCTAGCTATTAGGAAATGAGCTCGAATTCTCGCCTAAGGGTTAGGGAGAAATGCGACAAGGAAGGAGAAGAGATTGGGGCGAAGGGCCAGGTGGTGCTCTCGGGTGAGCTCGGGTGATGCTACGGTTGAGATGGGGACACGTGGATCAGATCTACGATAGAGAGGAGCTGCGGATTAGGTCAAGATGAAAAGTAGGAAACGGTAGAGGAAGAATAGGCAAGGTGGCGCGAGGTGGAGGGGTTTCCTAAGACTAAGGAGGCAAGATCCGAGGGAATAGGGAAAGGGGATCTCGCAGGGCCTGGCTGGAGGACAAGTGGCGATACGCGGGACCAAGGTGGGTAGCTGGCAGGTGAGGTGGCAAGTGAGGTGGCGGAGGGCTGGCTCGGATTGCGACACGTGTCAAGATGAACGCGTGAGGATCCTTGCGACTTAGGGTTGACGCGGTGGAGATGGCGAGGAGCTGGAAGGGAGCTGCGGCTGCGGGATTGCTTCCTGATTTGAGGGAGCAGCTGATTGCGAGTTGATCCTGGATCAGGACAGATGGCAGCAGCTGGGACAAGGGCACAGATGGACGGCTAGATGGTGGACAGGTGTCACAGAGAACGGCTGAGAGGAAACGAAGGTGGCCTTACCGGATTCGGATGCTTGGCCTCGTCGAAACCTTCCAATTCACGCCGGTGGCCAGAACTTGATCCGAGAGTCCCGTGACCGATATACCCCTTTCAGAATTTAAATAAAACACTAGGGAAGAAGGGCAATTCGGTCCTTAACGTCGGAATCAATGGCGACCACCGGAATTAACAGCGATGGCTGGATTTACACGATTTTCCGGCGAGATTCAATCTCACGATGCAGCCATCAAAAGTCGCCCGATTTATATTATTTTGAAGCTCTTTTGCAGGTAATTCTTTTAGGCTAATCAGCCGCTTCAGATCTCGTCCAGAAAGTAAGTTATTTTGACTTTTAAGCCTCTGGTCCGACTGATCCAAAGCAAGAGAACAGGCCGATAGAATCTGATTGAAACGATTCTTTTTCTTAATCTTCCATCGGCCGATGCCTACTAAGGATAATCTATCGATTTCTATCGCGCGACGGGAAGTGTAAGCCACAGTTTAGAGGCAGGATCACCTACGCCCGTGACTCCTCTCTCGGGTATTCCGATGAAGAAACCCGGGAGAGCGATGCCGATTCTAAACCTGCACAACACAAATCCAGCAGCACGAAAAGGATCGAAATCTCACCCTATTCGGTGTCTTATTGAAGCCGGCGGTGGATCCGTCGCCTTCAATCTTCCCTATGCTGGAATCGACCTCACAGTACCCTCGTGATCAGGGCAAAGGCACCGATTCCAGAACTTTGAAAAAGCTCGAAAGGGGTACTTACGTGACAAGGGAGGGATCGCCGCCGGTGGTGGAGATCCGCCGATGCCTTCTTCCTTATGCCTATGTCTCCGACGGCGGCTCTTCAAGGATTTCTGGATTCGAAAGCGTCGTGGAGGTAGAGGACGCGAGGGGGGAGAAGATGCCTGGTTCTCGGGTTGAACAAGGTGGGAGACGAGAGAGGAGAAGCCTCGAGCGAGGAGAGAGAGGGTGCCACACCAAATGCCAATCTTTGATTAATTTTTCGATCCATTGTACATTGTGTTTACAGAATATATACAAAATATAATGCGAGCCCTAATTACATGTTAACCTAGCTCGCATCATAGTCTAATGTCAAAAATGCGCAAGGCACAACCCGCCTTGCTAGGTCTCTACTTCAAAACTTGACGTTGACATGAAATAAAAGACGCAACATAAACTGGGCCTAGCGCCCAACTCGAAAATCAAAAGCTAAAGTCCCTAAGCCTTGTGGACTTAGGGCGGGGACCTCGTGTGGGTTACCGCCCACACTTCGGAATTTCGAGCACGGGTCAAGTCCGATTGACTCAGACCTGAACCTAAGCCTCTCGGCTTTAGATAGGCTCAAGCGTTCGGGGAAATTGGACTCACGCTCGGATTATCCTGATCAAGCTCGGTGAGCCTCGCAATAGGTTCTAGAACGCCTTGAG
>NW_022204675.1:12500-15000 GCF_008831285.2 Nymphaea colorata | reverse complement strand
CCTATAGGTTAATGGTAGGGTCTTGCCCGTGGCCGACCAAAGTCTGAAGCCGACGGCCGTGCCTACCCCCAAGATCACCTTGGACCAACCAGAAGACTTTCCTAGGACAAATAAAACAATGACACTACCCAGTCGGACAGGACCCCGACTTAAAAATCCCAAATAGGCAGCGGAATACAAGAATAGCTAATCACAAACCCAAGCAAATCCTACTACAATTGACTAAAAGCTGTGAGGCTAGTACAAGCGGAAGCGATACATTTGATAAAACGCTCAAAACTCACTCAACAAACCATCAAACCAAACCTAATCGAATCAAACCACACCCGCCCGTAGGAGGCTAATGTCGGCACGAGGTCGTGTCCTTGGCGCAGTGCTGTGGAGGTCCCTCTATGCACAACGACGACCCCAAGGTCGGGCTGAAATCAAAATGCAGAAATAAAATGCTACCACCCTCGAGTCTAAAGAGAAGGGTAGGGTGTACCGGCCAAGGCTAGGTGGCGCAACAAATGTGGGGAGATTGACTTGAGTGATGAGGTGTCTAGCTAGGTGGCACAACAAATGTGGGGAGATGGACTTGGGTGATGAGGTGGAGGGCGAGCTGGAGGGGAGAGACTTCTAAAATCTTCTAGAAAGGAAACTTGGCTGGAGGAGAAAGAGCTAGATCCTACACTATTGGAGATCAATCCTAGCTACTCAATCTTCCCCTTGATCTTCTCACCAAATGGTGGGTGATCCACCAAATGTGGAAAAGAGAGTGGAGGGGGATGACGAGCTGGCTTCTCTCTCTTTCAAGCTACCTTCTAAGTCAACAGGATTCTGCCACGTGCCAAGATGAGAGGTCAAAATTAAACAAGAGAAAACACTCACCAAATTGGAAAATCGGCTAGGGTTTCCCAAGCTCGCCGGCGGTTGGACTTTTCCCCAAATGTTGGCCGGTTTTTCCCAATTCTCACCAAGAACGCCTAAGGCAGCTGAGATCTGCTAAGTACAGCAAGAGTGGACGGATTTGGCTTGCTGTCCTCTGCCGGAGTTCGCCGGAAAACCCCAATTGTTAACCGGAAATAATGCAGCGGTGGCCGGATGCCCAAATGTATGCCGGAAAATTTCAGAATTCTCGCTAGAATGTAATTTTTCGATTTCTTTCTTGGGCGGATTCTCTTCTATTCTTTTCTTCCTTTTCTTTTCTCTTTTCTTTTCGGTTTCACGCCCTTTTCTTTCTTCTTTTTCTGGTTTTTCTAACGAGATTTTCAGAACCAGGCCATGGCTGATTTTGATATCAATGCCACGGTTCAAACTATGTATTTGGAGCTCGAAATCAAGGGAATCTACGAAATTAACTAAGGGGAACGTGGGTGACTCGTAAGGAGCACTTTAAAATCAATTTCCACCGTGGAAAGGGGAAGAACACTGGCTGGAATACCAGCAAACTCCTCCCTTCTAAGCAGAACTCGATTCCAAAGTACAACAACGGCGTTGCACCCCCTTTCTTCCTCGTTAAGGTCGCTTACCTCTTGGATTCGATGGTGGATGACTGTCTTCTTCCTCTAGTCGCCTAGATTGAAGAAGACCTTCCCTGCTGGAGCCGTGGCCTCTAACCTCGCTGGTGGAAGAGCTTGGCTGCACCGTGGCTCCTTGGATCGAAGTGTGGAAAACCGGGAGGAAGAGCTGCCTTGCGCCAAACGTTTGGGAGCTCCTAGCCGATCAATCCTTTGGCCGAGTGAAGGAGAAGAAGAAGAGAGATCGAGGAGAAGAAGAAGAAGCCGCGGGATTGAGATCTTGACCTCGGTGTTGCAGCAATGGCTGCTGCTTTCTGCCTAAGCTACAGAACCAAGGACGAGAGAGGAAGGCATAGAGGAGGAGAAGAATTCGTCTAAGGGAGAGGAGAGAACTCGAGAGGAGGAGAGAGAGCCGGATTTCACTAATGAATCAAATTTCCTTCCAATGCATAATCATTCTCTCCAAAACAAAGGAGTACAATGTATTAATAGTGCTGAATCAAAAGTGGATCTAAACATGTGATCCAACCCTCAAAAACGGAATCCAAAACGGAATTGAATCCAAAGCAAATGCGCACACTAAAACTTAACTAAAAACGCATAAAACACTCTCGAGACTTAAAGTCTTATTCCTAGAGCCGGTCCTCCTCTAGCCCGCGTGTGCTTGGACTCGACTTGGACCACGAATTGCCTAGGCTCGCCCTAGGCTGACCCTAAGTGACAGGGTTTAGCGAAGACCTAGGCTGGACTAGACCGGACTTGGACTCAACCCACCGCCTTGGTATTCAAGAGCCTTGCTTAGAGTCGTTGCCTCTCCTCCCGCTCCTCCCTCGGCTTCGATTCTAAGCTGACCATGATCAGTTTGTAAGGTCTGCACCTGCTGTACTGCGTCTCCTATTCCTCCTTCTTGACCCGTTCTTGGGTCAACACGGCCAAGAAGGGCCTGATTCCTCATGAAGGGCAGCCTTGCTTCGCCCGCTTTGGCTGC
Source organism: Nymphaea colorata (assembly GCF_008831285.2). Lineage (NCBI taxonomy): Eukaryota > Viridiplantae > Streptophyta > Magnoliopsida > Nymphaeales > Nymphaeaceae > Nymphaea > Nymphaea colorata. The sequence continues at coordinate 12,513 of NW_022204675.1, read as the reverse complement.
TCTTAACCTCATT
>NW_022204675.1:0-7500 GCF_008831285.2 Nymphaea colorata | reverse complement strand
GAGTGAAGACGTCCTGCGTTCTAAGGCAGAATGCAGCAATCGGGCAGCGAGAGAGAGATCGGAATTCGTCTCCTCTTCGGTGTCGAATTGAAGCCGGCGGTAGATCCGTCGCCTTCAATCTTCCCTATGCTGGAATCGGCCTCACAGTACCCTCGTGATCAGGGCAAAGGCACCGACTCCAGTACTTTGAAAATAACTCGAAAGGGGGTACTTACGTGACAAGGGAGGGATCGCCGCCGGTGGTGGAGATCCGCCGATGCCTTCTTCCTTATGCCTATGTCTCGGACGGCGGCTCTTCAAGGATTTCTGGACTGAGAAGCGCCGTGGAGGTAGAGGACGCGAGGGGGGAGAAGACGCCTGGTTCTCGGGTTGAACAAGGTGGGAGACGAGAGGGGAGAAGCCTCGTGCGAGGAGAGAGAGGGTGCCACACCAAATGCCAATCTCTGGATTAATTTTTCGATCCATTGTACATTGTGTTTACAGAATATATACAAAATATAATGCGAGCCCTAATTACATGTTAACCTAGCTCGCAACTTAGTCTAATGTCAAAAATGCGCAAGGCACAACCCGCCTTGCTAGGTCTCTACTTCAAATCTTGACGTTGACATGAAATAGAAGACGCCACATAAACCGGGCCTAGCGCCCAACTCGAAAATCAAAAGCTAAAGTCCCTAAGCCTTGTGGACTTAGGGCGGGGACCTCGTGTGGGTTACCGCCCACACTTCGGAATTTCGAGCACGGGTCAAGTCCGATTGACTCAGACCTGAACCTAAGCCTCTCGGCTTTAGATAGGCTCAAGCATTTGGGGAAATTGGACTCACGCTCGGATTATCCTGATCAAGCTCGGTGAGCCTCGCAATAGGTTCTAGAACGCCTTGAGTTCCACCTGGTTTGAGCACTCTTTCGGACCTAGTTGCTCCTCCCACGCCGCCCGCTGCAACTGTCTCGAGTGCTGACTTAGCCTCGTTTGGACTGTCTTCAAGTTGACTTAACGATTGCGCCCACAAGTCCGAGGCCTTTTGCCTTGGCCGACTGGTTCCGGCCTGATTACGCCGAGTTGGGTCTGGACCTACAAGTTGGTCCGTAACAGATTCCCCCTCCCTAGAATGCGCTTGTCCTCGAGCGCTAGAGGAGGGAAAGCGATGAGCCACTGACCCAAACTCTTCCCAAGAGGTTCCTCTGTCAGGCCCCTCCCATTCTACTAATACCTCATGCCGTGTTCTCCCTTGTCTCTGTACATAACGATGTTTAAGTATACGATAGGGAGTGGGCAAGTTGTCCTGTTCCGGTATCTGCTCGATCACTGTAGGAACATCACCATGATGAGGCTTGAGCCTGGTGATATGGAAAACTGGGTGTACCATTGCTTCCCGTGGAAGCCCTAGTCGATACGCAGCTTTTCCTACCTTCTGTAATACCGGGAATGGTCCATAATACCTCGGTAGTAGCTTAGAATAGGGTTGGCCCATTAACGATCGTTGCTTAAGGGGCAACCTCTTCAACCATACGTAATCACCCACTTCGAATTCTCGATCTTTTCGCCCTTTGTTGTAGACCTGTCTCATCCTGTTCTGGGCCTTGGCAATGTTTTGCTTGAGGGAGTCAAGTACTTCCTCACGGGTGCGTAGCTCACAGTCTACATTGTCGTCACCTGCTGTACCTCCTTCATATCGAGGGATACTTGGAGGTGGGGTCCCATATACACCTTCAAAAGGCGTCATCCCTGTTGACGAATGCAAACTCGTATTATATGACCACTCTGCCCAAGGTAAGAATTTTACCCAAGTTTGTGGTCTTTCTCCTGCAAAACACCTCAAATAGGTCTCAAGAGATCGATTAACAATTTCGCTCTGCCCGTCTGTCTGTGGGTGATGGGCTGTACTAAACTTGAGCGTTGTACCCATAAGCTTCATGTACTCCTGCCAGAATGCGCTAAGGAAAATCGAATCCCTGTCACATACGACTGATTGCGGCATTCCGTGGAGCTTTCCAACGTATTCCTGGTACACGCTGGCCACCATTGGCCCTTGATACGACCTAGGCAAGGGAGCGAAGTGGCTGTACTTGGTCAGACGGTCCACTACCACTAGCACACCTTCCTTGCCTTCAGAGCGGGGCATGGCATCAATAAAATCCATGGTCACATCGGTCCATGGTTTGGCTGGTATGGGGAGTGGAACCAAGTGCCCTGGAGGTCTAATGGCCTCGTATTTTTCCCTCTGGCATACCAGGCAACACCGGATGTACCTTTGTACCTCTGCCTTCATGCCACGCCACCAAAATTGGGCTTTAATTCTGCTTAGGGTTTTAGAAACCCCCTCATGACCCGCGGCAGGGGTGTCATGGAAATGACGCAGGAGTTCCTGCTTAAGCCCAGACTCTGGAGGAACCACTGCTCGGTTCTTCCTATATAATAGATTCCCTCTGACTGTATAGAAGGGAATGGATCCTGGATGTTGTTCTGTTGATGCACGGATTAGCCTTATGGACTGATCTGCTTGCTGTTCCTGGGCTAACCTATCCCAAACATCAGTTTCCACTACCGAAAGAGTCATGAACTGCTCAGTCAATCTAGAGAGAGAATCGGCCGCTGTATTTTTCGGACCCTTTTTGTACTCTATTTCAAAATCGTATCCAAGCAGCTTTGCCAGCCAACGTTGTTGGGTAGGCGTGGATACTCTCTGTTTTAACATGTACTTCAGAGAATTTTGGTCCGTCTTGACTGTGAATCTGCGCCTTATAAGGTAGGGCCGCCACTTTTCAACTGCTAACACTATCGCTAGTAGTTCTTTCTCATAAGTAGAGAGAGGTTTCGCTCTACTTGTGAGTGCCTTAGACATATAAGCGATAGGGTGGCCTCCTTGGCTGAGAACGGCCCCAATTCCAACCTCACATGCGTTTGTCTCTATTGTGAACTGCTGGTTGAAATCCGGAAGTGTAAGAACTGGCGCAGACATAAGGGCAAGTTTTAATTTTTCAAAGGCTGCCCTAGCCTTATCCGACCACTGAAAGGCTCCTTTATTGAGCATCTGGGTCAAAGGCTGTGCGATCAAACTATATCCTTGTATGAAACGCCTATAGTACCCAGTCAAACCGAGGAATCCGCGGAGTCCTTTCAAGTCCTTAGGCAGTGGCCATTTCTGCATGGCTTCTAATTTTTCGGGGTCTGCCTGAACCCCTTGTTGGCACACTATGTGCCCTAGATAACCAATAGAAGGTTGTCCAAAGCTGCATTTGGACATCTTGGCGTATAATTGGTTATCTCTCAATACCTGAAGAGCAACTGCTAGGTGCTTCTGATGTGACTCCTCAGACTGACTGTAAATCAAGATGTCATCAAAGAAGACTAAGATGAAATCACGGAGGTACTGTCTGAAGACGTCGTTCATGCAGCTCTGAAACGTCGCTGGTGCGTTTGTCAGACCAAATGGCATGACGAGGAACTCGTAGTGCCCGTCATGCGTCCTGAAAGCGGTCTTGGGGACGTCGTCCTTGTACATACGAATTTGATGATAGCCGGCTCTCGTAAGTCGATCTTGGAGAAAATAGTTGCTCCGGCTAGTTCATCCAATAGCTCATCAATTACCGGTATGGGATGTCTATCCTTCACGGTGGCTTCATTCAAGGCGCGCTAATCTACACAGAAGCGCCAGGTGTTGTCTTTCTTCTTCACAAGTAGGACCGGTGAAGAGAAAGGGCTGCTACTTGGTTGCACGATGCCACTTTCCAACATTTCTTTAACCAGACGCTCGATTTCAGCCTTCTGGTTATATCCATACCGATAGGGGCGCACATTAACCGGTTCTGCCCCTTGAGTCATTATGATCCTTGGTCATAGGATCTCTGTGGTGGAAGCCCCTTAGGCTCCTCAAAGACGTCCTCATATTGATCCAGCACCAGCTGAATTCGTTCTGGCACTATCTCTTTCTGCTCTTCTTTCGCTGATTCGTTCTGGCACTATCTTTTCTCTTCTTTTCTGGCACATCGGTAGCGAGTGCCATTACCCAACACGCGGGCTGCTCGGCTTCAATTGCCCGAAGTGCAGCCTTGGGACGAGTTGTGCTGGTTAAGCCCTGTAGCGTCATGGGCTCTTCGTGGCCGTCGGGAGTGAAGGTCATGCTGAAGTTCTTCACATCCCAAGATATGATGCCAAGCGTGAAAAACCATGGCATCCCGAGAATAAGATCCACTCCATCTAAAGGAATGACTAAGAAGTCGATCTTGAATGGTTTTCTCTTGATCACAACTTCTATGCCTTTCCCTTCGTTATGGCACTTTAATCTCATACCCCCTCCCACGATTATAGTTTGGGGTGGCTTGATTCAAGGGAGACGTTGCATCTACGTGCGGCTTCCTCTGTTAGGAAGTTCTTGGTTGCTCCATTATCAAGCAAAATTAAGACCTTATGTCCGTTTATCCTCCCAAATACCCTGAATGAGTTGGGCTTGTTGGGATCTTGCATTGAATGCAGAGACTCTGCCTCGGTTGGCTTTTCTTCTTTGGCGGGAGTCTCTTCAATCCGGACTTCTTTCTTTTTCTCGGCTTGTTTTGCTCGCCTCTTGGTAACTACTTCCTCATCTGATGAGGACGAGCTGGTCTCATATGGCGTTGTAGACGAATCGCTACATGAACTGGACTCGTCATCGCTCACCACCTGTACCCTGTAATACGTTGGGCACTGATGGTTCTTGTCCCATTTTCCCTCACATCTGTAGCACAGGCCTTTACGCCTGAACTCTTCAATCTGTTTCGGCGTGAGGTAACGCGTTGGTGGTTTTCGGCCTTGCCCTTGGTTTGGGCCTTGTGGTGGCCGATAATCACTCCCTCTTCGGAAGGGAGTTGGTTCCTTCCCTCTAAATCGAGAACCAGAGGAGTAGGAAGGTCTCCTCCTCTGCTTGTCCATCTTGTGAGACTTCTTCTCGGCTCTCTTCTCCTCTATTTGCTCTTCGTAGAGGCGGGCCATGGCAAAACATTCTTCTAGCCTGTTGAAGCGGTGAATTTTTAATTCTGTCTTCACTTCGCTTTTAAGGCCGCCCTTGAACGCTCCGATGAGGGCCTTCTCTGGCCACTGGACCATGCTAGCCAACCTCTCAAATTGACGTTGGTAGGCTGCCACGGTTGTGGATTGGACCAGATTTTTAAGGTCCTCATCATAATCGATGAATGTTGAATCTCCGAACTGTAATTGGAGACTCGCCTTGTACTTCTCCCAAGTTGGATCTGCCGTTTTGTGATCGAACCACAAATAATGGGTTGTGGCCTCTCCTGTCATGTTTGCAGTGGCAATTTCAATCCACTCATCTTGGGGTACACGATGGCACAAAAAGTACCTCTCGGCCATGAATAGCCACTCCCGTAAGTGCTCCCCGTTGAATTTGGGAAACTCATAACGAACGGTGGGAGTTCCCTCTCTTCTTGAAGCTGACGTTGTGCTCTTCTAGGACGTAGAGGAGATTCGTCCTGTTCCCCCTCTGAATCGTAGTAGGTACGATTCATTCTGCTGCTAGCGAATCTCTAGACTCTTGGCGTCCTGTAATATTCGCTAGTGGGCTCAATAGGCTGTCGCTCTGGCGGGGGGCCCATATGTAGAAGTCTGCCCCCTTCTGTACTTGTTCCGATGTGAGAGAGGTTGTTCGGGTCTATCTCAGTGTCGGTGGGGTAGGTAGGAGCACCTAACACACCCTTTCCTTTGTTCGGACCCTGAGTGGTCCTTTCCCCTCCTGGGTTCTGGTTGGTAGCTAACTGCTTCAAAAGACCGCGAATTTCATCCATCTCATTTTGCCGCTCTCGGTTTTGTCTTTCCATTTCTCGTTTGCGGACTTGATCGGATTTGTTCAGATCATTTCTCATTTGCAACAGCTCCTTTTCAATATTCAGGATTCTGCCCATTGCATAGTTGGGGACTGGTCCCGCTTGTGTGCTTGGAGCTTCCTCAGGTTGATCGTTGAGGGTCTCCTCAAGGACAGGCTCCTCGGGATTGAACTGCTTCTTTGACTTGCCCATAGTTGTTTAGGGGCGGTTATATGTCAAAGAACTACCGAAGACAAAAAATTCCTAGCTAAAATTCCAAAACTGACACGCTGCCACTCTCAAGCGAGAAGCCGCTGTCCGACTCCTAAAACTGCTGGCTGATCCTTGCCCGAAGACCTGATCTGCCGACTGACTCTGCCCTACTGCCCTATGCTGCCGCTGCCTTAGCTGCCGGTAGCGTGTTTAGAGGCAAGGGAGACGGGTTGGCCCGCCTAGTGCCGCGCTTCACCTAAGCGCCTCGGCACTCCCACTTCGCCCACGGCCGGGCTTTTACAAGCCTAAATCACCGCACCCTCCTGGTGCCTCGGTGACGAACCGGGAGCTCGGCTGCCCTCGGGTGCACGGAATGTACAACCCTTTACTTGCTAAAGGTGAGCAAGCAAAGCCCTAAACACGTACGAAGACGGAAGTCGCGGGGACTCCAAAAATCAAAATCTGCACTAGAAAACGAAATAGACTGACTAGAAAACCAAAAGAAGTCCACTGTCACTCTGGAAATCTGAAAAGAAGACCGTCTGCACTGCCGTTGATGAAGCTTCTTCGTAGGTCCAAGTGCTCAAACCGACGGTGTTCCTCAAGATTCGCTCTGATACCAATTGTTAGGATCTACCTCCTAGGCCAGAATAACCCGACCAGTGCGATCCTAAACTTCCCAGGACCTTCTTGAGGCCTATTCTAAAAACCGAAAAACCTAGGTATTTACACAAATGATCTACCCGGCGGACAGGACCCCGACGCAAAACCCAATAGGTAGGAAGATACACGTGTAGGTTACCCGAATCCCAAAAATTCCTAACTAAGTCTGCCTACTACAAAAACACTAACAGGGTCGTGAGGCCTTTACAATTCGCGAGCGATACAGAGAACACTCAGTCTCACTCACAAACCACGCAAACCACACTAACGTGCAAACCACACCCAACAGAAGTAAATAGGTGGTCTGACTCCTTGTGGTCGTGTCTCGGGACAGTGCCCTCGAGGTACCTCACGGGGAGCTAGGCCGAAGCCAAGGCTAAAACAGAAATGCTGAAAATAAACTAATATGCTACCTAAACTGAAAGCAAATCCCACCCGGAGTTACAAGGGGGATAGGAGATGATACCGGCCAAGGATCACCCTTGGCGTAGCCGGATAAGGTCTCGGGTGATGACCTGCCCCGAGCACTGCGGCTCACAGAACAGGAAGACCGGCTGAGGCGTGCCTCCACGTAGCCTGCTACTCGGACTGACCGCTGCCTGAAGGCGCTGACGGCAGGCCGCGCGCTGGTGGTCGGGTCGACTGCGAGGTCTGGTCGCTGCTCGTTGGCTGTGGCCGTGCACTGTTGCCGCGATGGATCCTGCGCGTGGCATGCGCTAACGTCGAGCCGAGACTGCTGCTGACACTCGCCCGGCCGCTAGAGGGCAGAACGCGCGCCGAGAGCAGGACCTGTTCTCGGACTGCTACGGACGTGCCGTCGAGGATGCCGGA
>NW_022204674.1:0-26011 GCF_008831285.2 Nymphaea colorata | reverse complement strand
CAACCCCAACCCCAACCCAACCCCAACCCCAACCCCAACCCCAACCCCAACCCCAACCCCAACCCCAACCCCAACCCCAACCCCAACCCCAACCCCAACCCCAAAATCAATTTTTAATATGTGAGATAATTTCGAATACGGAATTATTAAATATGGCTTAGGATTCGATTTTTAAATATTTATGCATTTAATAACTGCTTTCTATTAGAAAAATTTCTAAATCTAGCATAAAGATGTTCCACGCTTTGTTGGCTATCTTCCTCCTCTGCAATCCCATCCTATCGGCTCTCATCTACATCCCAGGTGTCCCCGTCGACAGGCTTGCCCTTCTGAAGGCGCAAGTCGCCCTCAATGTATGGGAAGTGGACCTCATGAACAACTATGGAAAACCCACTGAAAATCCTCTCAATGTCAAGAGAAACACTGACCGTGTGAACGAAAAGCTTCAAGATATCAGCAACTAACTCTCCCAATACAACGACGTGGTCATCGGATCATCGAATGCAGTTCGTGGAAACAAAAACCTCATCATCGGAAATAGCAACTCCATCACAGGAAGCCACAACTACATATTCACCTCCGGTTTCAATACGGCCAAGAATCCGAAAGGAAAGACTAATGGAGCTATGAGCAATACCCTTGTGACTGATAGTTGGGTAAGCGAATTGGATAAAAGAGACCAAATATTCACGAGACTCCACGATGTAATATACCCAGCTTGATTGATATCTACCATATGACAACTCAAGTCTTTTTATTAATAATGCAATAGATTTTTTGTTAGAGTGATGCATATATCATTCGAATTTAAGCGGCTTATTGATATCGTTCTTTTTTAACTTAATTTTTTGCTTTGGGTGATGGCTCTATTCCCTAAGAACATCATCAGTATGATGATAAGGATGTTGATCAGCGTGCAAATGATGCTCTTTACGGCAAGCATATCAGTATTTTTTTTCGGTCCAAAATGACGGTTTCTATGCTCGAGTATGTAATGAGGGTCACTATTTAGTTGATGAAAGTCATTGTGTTGAAAATTAGGTATAGTTTACCAAAACCGTAGGAATCGCTTATGAACCAAATTATTCCGATGAATGGCATAGCGATGTTGACAAAACATAAGGAATTTATATCTTTATCGACCAAATAAACACTAGCATGGCCTGCAAGAGAATGAAGAAGCTTTGGAGGAACTTTATGGAGTATTCATCGTATTTGGTGTTCTTGTGACTCATCATAAATATCTTGCCAAGCGAATACCTTTCACAATCAAAGCAATGATCTTTTTATGAAATTTTTCTTTTATTTCGTGTTGAGGGATACCAGCAACGATTTTCTAAAGTTTATTCTTGATCCTCATTGGAAAGCAATATTATTTCGCTCTATTCCAGCAATGACCTGCGAATTTCATCTTATTTTGGGACTTACTGCTATGGATTATAAACAAATAATCCTATTTTTATGCTTGACTCCTACCAGTTTGAAATTTCCTCTATCTTTTCGAGAATGTTGGCTTAAAATTGATTCTTATCTCTAAAGATATAAAAAATGCTACTTTTTGGTTAGGATTTGGATCTGATTGTCGATGACTGTCTTGTTCATGAGTCGAGACATGAAGATGACCAGGTCCAGCTGCACCGCTACTTTATTGAAGAATTCTTGATTCCATTTTTATATAAATTTGACCAAGTTCCATAGGACTTATATGATATCCTTGTTGGATGAGGAGAGGTCAAGAGTGCAGCTAAAGTATTAAGCTTTCTAAGGAACCTATTGAGCTCATAGTTGTTTTTCTGTTTCTTTTCTGACTCATCATATTGCTGAAAAGTTGCTTCTTCTCGTCGATTTGCTCCTGCGAACGAAGGAATCCCTATTAACCACATAAAACATGAGTCTGAAGAAAATATCACCCTCTTACAGGTAGAATGGTCTCAAAAAATTGCCTTCTCCTGATAGATAAAGGATATAAGGGAACTAAGCGTGAAATATTTGAGATCTGCACGTTAATAGACGAAGAAATCAAGGTACAGTTGGTGTAATCCTTGTTCTTAGAGAATTTTATAGTGACTATGCTCCTATCTTCAGAGTCATAGTTATTGATAAGGTTATAATCGATGGCATGTTCTAGCAGGAGTGTAATTTTTTATATTTTTTCTTCTTGATCTTGTCCAAATAATACCAGTATACTGGGTAGACTGCTGAAGCCAATGTGGTAAACCAGTATTACTTGCTTGTCCACCTTGCCGTTTTGTTGAAGTTTTCAGCGAAATTGCAGTAGACCTGAGGAAGAACGTATTGTCTCACTTCAGCAGGAGGGAACGATGGAAGACCCATGGTGATGTTTCAGAATTGGAGCCAAAGCAACTGATACGATGAACGTGATACATTAGCTCAATGGGCTTGATATCTTTCGATTTCCTGAGCTAGAGAGTTAGCATTTTAGCCTTTTAAATGTCTTTCTGAACGTCTTACAGCTTGAACTCTCACCTGATAGCAGTTTTTCCTTCTTTATCTTCTTCTTCAGGATAAGTCCTATAATCGTAAAGAAGACAAGCGCGATGAGATATAGTCCAATATAGAACACATCAATCTATCCAGCAGATATCAGCTAAAGAAAATTTGTCTATTTCTTGGTGGCAAAGCAGTGAGAAATCAGGGACTTGTTTTGAAAGTCTTCGTTTGTGTCGAATTATTGTGAGTTGGGACATGGACGGCAGGTAGGATCGCCAAGAGTGCTAAAAGTGGAACTGTTGCATGAGATGCAGTTCATTAATATGCCTAATTTCCGCCCTCGCACAACGGACCGTAGAAAATGCCATTGGATTAGATGCTTATGTTTGGAATGTTGTCCTGGACGCCCTGGTTAATGTTCACCCAAAGAGAATAGCTAAGATCTTGGCTTATAGTCTAGTATGAAAACTTAACAAGCCGCCACCACCTGCTCCCTTGTTATTCGAGCTATTGCCTCCACTAGCTGTGATATTATTCACTCCTAAGCCTTCCACTCTTCGAGACGTGATGTATATGGTGCCACCAGAGCCAGCGCTCAAGTTGACTGAAGGATCAACGTTTCCACCACTTGCTTAAACGTTTGAAGAAGCCATGTGGACAACATCTTTAGAGAAGATGTAGACATCCTCCGCCTGCCCTTTCCCGTCTTTTCCAATGTTCAACCGTAGCCTCCTGAGCCAGTGGAGAGATAGGGTCCTTTGCTGATATATGGAAACGAGTGGCTGAGGAAGAGGAAATATTGGATGACATCTACACAAAGAGAGGAGTTGGACATTGATCCATACCACAGCTGAACTGCCTGATGTGCAGTTGGCATTGTTTACTGGATGATTGCTCCTCTTCCTTGACCTGTGTTTGCCTTCAGGATTGAGCAGTGGTGTTAATATTGCTCATACTGAGCGTAATGTTGGTATCAGCAATCATCCCGATAGAGACAGTTGTGATGTCTGATTCTATCAAAGTGATTGTTTTATTGGCGGTTATGAGAATGGAGAAGTTGAGCGTACTGAGACCTATGACGTTACTTCCATTGACCATAGCTTGAATCATGTTGGTTTCTGAGATGATGCTGATGCTTTCATAAAGGCATAGATTCCAGTTAGTCAGCAGAGTCGACTTATTGATGAGGAATGCGTCTGAACCAATCATTATAATCTTCTCAGCTGTCACATTAGCATCATTAATGCTCGTTACAGGCTAGGCTTGAGTTTGAGTTCACCAAAGCATTCCTCCCACATGAACGTTACTAATCGACAGGCTTTGGCTGACTACTTATAAGCAAAAGTACCATTTATATTCACATCGTCCAGGATGGTGAGGTTGGAAACGGTGACATTATCGCCGATGAGAGAAAGCGAAGTAAAATATCCTTGAATGTCCAGTTATTTTGCTGAAAGCAATAAGGCAGTCGAGCAATTGTAGATAGTGGTAGGATATGAAGCAACTACATCGGCTCCATCGCAACCGGTTTGAATGTTTTGGCAATCAAATACAATTGGGATGTAGCAAGCCATCGCAAAGCATGAAATAAGATTGATTATTATTATGGTTGAGGCGGGGGTGAAGGCTTTGCGTGCCATTATAACTCTATTTATAGCATAATCATTCATAATCAATCTAATCTGAATATTAATCACTATTCCTTGAGCTCGATAGATTTATCACCTCTCTTGATCCACGAATTGCAACGGAGTGCATCCAACCGTAATAAATGCAATCACAAGCCTAAGCGTATTGCTCGATCGTAACCTAACATATAAATTACTTCATTTTGGACGGTGGAATTCCTCCTAAATTGGCCATACTCAACAATGCAGTGACTGTAAGTGATGCGTTGAATCCTTTTGATGCTGAGTTTATGATGCAATTTTTCAAATAGTAGTTGATAGAAGAAGTCAGCTTGATCATAAAAGTGAAAACAGGATGGATGTTGTTTGCTTGGCGTTAAAGCAATACCCAAAAAAGCACACTAAAACTTTAGATGCGAAGATTATGAAGTAATACTTGTATATGTTGCTATTGTCGAGGGCCTTACCGATGAAGTAACAAGCTATGAGGATGGAATGATGCAGAAATCGCTCATAAACATTAAAGTCTATCTCTATATTAAGTTATTCTGATGAATTAGTATTAAAACGAGCTCCAATAATATGTTGCTCCGTGCTAACTTAGCAGCAAAAGTAGACTGATGCGGCAGAGTTCAACCTAGGCATTACAAAATGTTATAGTAGTAAGGATTTCCCACAAGGACTGTTATTTCTATTCCTATTTCTGCGTTAGAGGCTTTCTTCAAATAAAAAGTGGATGGCTATCACTGCTGCGAAGATAAATATAGCACCCCCTGAGAAAGGTCTAAGCTGACATTATGGCATGATTAATGCCAAAATATGACCAGTATCCCTTTGATATCAGCGCAAGAATATTGATAGGGCTACTGTTTTACCTATTTGTTCAGCCGTCATCGAAATAGTCGATACTGTTGATACGCTCTAGATTGACTCTACAGCTAACGCATCGGTGCTTACATCCTTGAGAGCTGATGCCCAGATTGAAAGCATCAATAAGATTGCAGCATAGAATTGATACTTATTTTTCCCTGCGACTGCCCCTAGGAGGAGGCTCATGATGGCCATCAGTATCAGACTGAAAATGATCCAAGTCTTTCGCTTGCCGTAGCTTTGATGTAGAAACGTTCGAGGAAGGGAGCTTGATGAAAGGGATTTTACCCATGAGGAACTTGAAGCTGTATGGAAGACCAGCAGCTGCGAAGATGCTCAGTGTTTGGTAGTCAGGGATTTGGTGTAGGTGAGGGGAAGGGATACGTAGAAACCGTAGAAGAGGGATTGGATCATGTAGAGGAGGAAGATCATATATTGACGAACATCGAGAGGGGTAGTGATGATCTCGGATGATAATCGATATAAAAATTTAATTTTCGGATGAAATCATAAAGCAATACACTAATTTTGCATCATAAATAACCGACATTTATATGCAAGGGACTAATTATTATGGCAGGTGAGCCATATCAAAATGTTGATGCAACGCAAATCCGAAATTCCGCCATTTTGAATTTGATTGAATTAAAAATAATTCGGATGCAAATTGCACTTCGCAAGATTACGAGGAATTTTCATCAAGCTTTTAGCTAAGTCTTAAAGGAAGCAGGATTCCCGTAAAGGCCTTCCTACCTTGCATCTAGAGGCAAAACAAAACCCACACTGGCCTTCTTCGGACGATAGGATTTGGTTTCGTTAGTATCGCTGTGCCTTTCAAGTCCTCCAAGCCCAAAGCGGCAGTCTAAGAGTTTCTAAACGCCACCAGTTGTAGTATCTGGACGCACCCAACGTCTACAAGGTAAAATACTGTCCCTTTTGCTCTAAGCCACATCACAACGATCGCAGCAATCTCTACGTTCTCAACATTCAAAAAGAGTATGGTTACTACCACTGTTTCAGGTGCAGCTCCAAGGGAACCTGGCTGCAATTCAGAGAGCGGGTCTAGGATTCACGCAGGAGATGTTCGAAAATTTTGAACATCTATAAGATACCTTTGCCCCTTCCGGTGGGAATGGCAACAAGGATAACAAGGACATCAAGATGACAGATACGGAATTTTTCCTATACCGCTCTAACCTGCAAAAGGAAGAGTACAAGACGTAGTATAATACTTGCATTCTCGAGGCTTCAACGATAAAACAATCGCAGACTATAACCTCGGCGCAGGCGTAGAGGAATTCATCGATGCAGATGGGAGCAAGACTCAAGTGAAGTGCATATACTTCCCATCGTATAAGGAGCTCCAAGCTGATGAGCAGAAAAAGCTGATGTTCGATGAGTTCAAGCGCCAGTCCCCTAATTGCCACTACAACAACAATTGGTGTGAAATCGTGAAGGTAAAAGTGCGTGGCTCTGGGAAAGAGAACAAAAAATATATGAGGCAGCTACCAGCTGGAAGCCAAAGGGGTTTCTTCGGACTCAACCTTGTCAAAGACTCTGATAATACAATTGTCATCACTGAAGGATAATTTGATGCCATGGCTGTATACCAGCAGACCGGCACGCCTGCCCTTTCACTTCCTAATGGAGCTACTAGCCTGCCTGAATCTATCCTCCCATATCTTAAACGCTTTGAAAAGATAGTCCTGTGGATGGATAATGACGACGCAGGACACTCAACACTGGAAAAATGGTGGAAAAGCTAGGAGTGGACAGGACTGCAGTGGTCAAGCATACCTTTAAATTGAAGGATGCTAATGATTTCCTACAGAAGGATCCTGAACGCATCAGCGAACTTATATTCAAGGCGAGGACTATCCTGACAGCAGTCTTTTGAGCTTTAGTCACATGCGTGATGCTATCTTTTCAAGCTAAACAAAACTGAAGAAAACAATGGGGTGAAGTCTCTTGGTTCCCATTCTTCAACAAAGTAGTGAAGGGCCTACGCATGGGAGAACTAACCATCATGTCAGGGCCTACTGGTAGCGGCAAGACAACTTTCCTCAGTCAGATGACGCTAGACCTTTGCAAGAAGGATATCACTGTGCTTTGGGGCAGTTTCTAAATCAGGAATTAAATCCTAATCACTTCCATGCTCTACCAGTACGCAGATCTGCGCTTGGACAAGCACTTGGAGAAATACGACTACTTTGCTGATAAATTTTCCAAACTTCCTCTTCATTTCATGGACTTCTACGGATCCCACTCAATCGACAAGATCTCTCTACAATCGTATACTCAATCTAGAAGCACAACGTGCATGTGGTCGTCATCGATACGCTTCAATTCTTGCTCTCAGAGCAGGGCGAGGCTTCAAGAAGTTCGAACTGCAGGACACCCTAATGGCAAAACTTCGGGATATCAGTATAAGTACAATGTTCATGTGGTAATCGTCATCCATCCTCGTAAAACATAAGACGGATAAGATATTGGCATACACTCCATTTACGGAACAGTAAGGCAACACAGGAAGCCGACAACATCTGGCTCATTCAGAACCGCTAAAGCTTCAAAATTTTCGATGTCCGCAAAACAGGTACGACGGTGAGCTTGGTCGCATCCCGCTTGGCTTCAACCGCAGCTCCAAAAACTTCTTCCACTATCCAAGGAGAATTCGAAGCTCTCAGGACCAAAGAAAAATCATGTCTGATGTTGTCCTTGCTCGCGAGCAGCAAAAAGAGAGCAAAAATGAAGTATAGCGCGAGTACTAGGCAATTTTCGATGATGAAATAGTGGACTCTGATATGAATCGGCAAAGGAAGAACCTAAATTACAGGCAGCAGCAGCCAGGCTGAATGATGTTGGACTATTTTATTAATGATTCAATGATAGACTATTATGGTGATAGTGAATATGGGGCACTCAATGAAAATTGGATCAGAAGAAGTAGTGGTGGCCTGCAATCACCAACGCCCTCACCATCTACAGGTTGGTGATGAAACTTATGTGCGCTGCTCTGCCAATCAGGTTGTCTAAGTTTCTACGTAAAGAAAAATGTACTGTTCGGGAATGCAGAAATTGACATTGAGACGAGTGATAGAGCCACGACTTTTGCGAGAAGATTGTCGACCATTTGGCAGTATGTGAGACCCTTCGGCACTTGCTTGCGGCAGTCGAGAGTGCTTTCTTCGTGTTTTTGAACTCGTGCAGAGTAGTAAGGCACATAGAGATCCTGGTGAGAAGCCAAAAAGACCACTTTTTTGAACCACTCAAGCCAGGTTTCTGGGCAAGTTTATAGAGGAAAGTTTCCTCTGGCTGTTCATGGTCCTGCATGGTCATCTGCAGGATGGAGGTACACTTCTTCATGGCGTTGAGGAACCACAGGCCGGCATCTACTAGTTTTGAGGCAGAGTAGGCATAGCCAAGATGCGGAGAGGAGAGGGTGATGAGCGAGTGAAAGTACTGCTTGTACTTTTCGAGGCGGGGAAGGGCGCTGCGGATGATGAGGCCGCCCATTGAGTGGCCGAGTAGGCAGATTTTGGGGATTTGGGCATGTTTGGATAATTCGTAATCTATTTCTGCAGCTAAGCGCATGCCCATGGAATCGATGTCACCCTCAGTCCTGCCTTCGTTGGAGGAAGATGTATAGACTCTCACCTTCCCGTCGAAATAACGCTTCAGCTATACCTTTATTTTCTCCATATCCAGTCTGCATGCTCCTAGACCATGCACCAAAAAGACTAAAATTTCGCTAGGAGGCTCTTCTTCGGCGGCATTAGGAATGACTGCTTTTTCCTAGAAGATGATGGGACGGAGATTGCTGAAAAAGGCCTGATTGGCGATGTGTGGAAGCGGATTTGAGGGATGTAGGTCTGAGAAATAGTCCTTGTCCTGGCTTCGAAGCTGGTGAGCAAGTTGGTTGCGAAGGTTCTCTTCGCCAGAGTAACATCAACGTCCCAGCTGCCCTTAAAGCTGGCAATAGACTCACCAGCTTTTCCCTCAGTCGAGCCAGGTGCCTTTTCGCTCTTTCGGCAACAAATGCCTCGCCTTCTCTGCTGAAGAGTGCTCCTAGAAGTTCGCGCCAAATCGAGTAGATTTTCTGAGCAGTTTCATGCAAGTAAAGCTATGAGCTTTGATACCGTTATAGCCGATGCTCGCGAGTAGTGGAGAATATTCTTTTCCTACGACGACACTGCTGATCAGCAACAGTTTCCTCATCTCCCTAGGTGAGCTATGTGGGTCTTTCAGCAACATCCTTGACCACTTTCAAGTAAGTCTTCTTCTGGTTGCGCTTGGCACAGCTGATTTCCACTTCTCTTTTGGTGATGATGCTGTAGCTTTAAGCAATGGCCTTATAACTGCGGGTGCTTTCGCTCTCCAGGAAATCTAGCACTTCCTAGGCATTCGTTTTCCAATGCCTTTCACAAAACCCGCGCAAATCGACTGCTTCTTCCTCGCTGGTGAATCCAAACTTATAGAGGCAGCGGTGGAGCGAGCCGACGATTTGGCAGGGAGCAGCTTCGTAGAAGTCGACTTCAAGGTACTAGTGAAGGACTGAGGAGACTGCTGCTCCTCGTAGACGCCCACAACTTTCTGTTTTCCATGGTCGACCTGGACGAGTTCAACCTGAAGCGTAAGCACTCTCGGCTGTTCTAGTTCTTCTACCGGTTCGTCGAACTTGAACAGAAAGACCTCTTGCAGTTCTACCTGAGTGGTGTTGTTGGTACATGCGCGCCAGATTTGAGGGGAAAGGCTCTGGTGAGGAAGAACTGGTCATCGAACTCGGTTCGGTTGTCAGGTCTTGCCGGTTCTTTTTCGATGACATTGACGGGAGTGGCCGAGAGGATGCGGGATTGATGGTTGGCTGAGAGGGCGATTCTGAGGGCGAAGCGTCCGGAGGTGTAGGCGGTGAGGTTGCGGACCATCTTGAAGTAGACGGCCACCTACTGGTTGGAAATGATCATCTTTCGATATTGTTAGCTTCTGATTATAAGAATAATCAACTGCAATCACCCACTCTTTGCGAAGCAATACCGAAGAAAGGAAAAATAGGTGGAAAATGGAAAGAAATGGAGATTTTATGATAAAAAGTGTTTGAGATATATGAGGTATGATTAATTGGGGATGGGTTTTAATGATTATTGATGATAAGAGATAGAAGAATAGGAATTATGGCCAAAAAGAAATCCCAACGAAGATACTTTTTTGTCCAAGAATGGTACAAATGGAAGTTGGTTGGCAAAGGAAATGATTAACTGTCGATTGTAGGTGACAATAGTATTGCAGATACATCAATTGTACATATACCTTTTCCTTGCCAAATACATGTCCTTCACTTCCTTAATGCTCTCCTCAGCTTCCTGCATCTTGCCGATGATCGCTTTGTCCCAACTGCAAAGGGCGGGATTGATGCCTTCGTTCTTCATGACGATGGAGAGGGCAGCCAGCGCAATCAGTTGAGGCTCGAAGTAAAGCACAGTGCTCGTCTGGTAGAGTGAAGTCAGCGTCTCCTCGGTCTTTTTGATCACGTGGCTGTCGCCAATCCCCCTCGTCCACTCCTGCAGCCAATACAGAGCCAATTCGATATCGAAGTCGAATCCCACGTTGATCATCACTGTCACTTCCGCCTAGAAGAGCTTCTTGCTGAGCTGCTTCAGTTTCGCCTGTTCCTCCTCATCCTCCTCGCTGCTTCAGGCAATCCTCTTTTTTCCCTGAGGATGGTGCGTAGAGCCTTCAGCAAATGAATGGGGTAAAAATCGATATTTTCGGTCAATTTGGATGCGACGAGGATGGCTGCACAGGCGTACATGAAGCGGTCGAAGGAGTGATACGATACCACTTTCGCCTGGCAATGCAGCAGGAACAGCGCAGTGTGGACCAGCTCCACCTTAGGCCTGCGGAGCAATCGCTAGCAGATGCTGATCATGAGAGTGGTCACCTCTCCCGTGAGCTTGTCGAACTCGCCGCCCTCCTCCTCCACCACGAACAATTTCATATAATCAATGCAATACAAGTGCAATTATGATGGATTGGCGATCAGCGATGGTTGTGGTTGGAAACGATGGTCTGGAAGAAAGGCTTGCTAGGGATCACGCTCTTGTCCAGTGCTAGGAAGCAGGAAGGGCCTTCTGGTGCTCGCGAGGAGCAGTCTCGATGTTGCGACCGAGGTGCTGCTTGTAGTAAAGGCGGTATGCGCGGTAGCCCACCTCCTTCCCGTTGATGATGGCGCCAGTGGGGGTCAGCTTGATCCTCTTGAGACGCTTCTCCTCCAGGGACTGCAGCGTTTCTTGGTGGAGCAGGCTGAACTAGGCCGACTCATCTCTCAGAAGCTCTATTTCCTGAGTTGCTTCCTCTTCTCCTCTTCGGACTCACTGACCTTCCACATGTAGAAGGGCTCGAAGGGGGCGAAGTTGTCGAGGTCAAGCCTGGCGTGTCCCACATCGGCCATGTGCTGTTTGGCGCTGTCCTCGCTTCCGAACTCCAGCTAGCAGTAGACGCACTGTCCCTTCTTGACCATTTCCTCCACGTGGGCAATCAGTCCCTCGAGGTTGTTGCACTCGTCGCGGAAGGGCGGGAAGCAGTGCTGTTCCCAGAGGTGTTTTCGTTCCTGGGAGCAG
Organism: Nymphaea colorata; assembly: GCF_008831285.2. Taxonomy (NCBI): domain Eukaryota; kingdom Viridiplantae; phylum Streptophyta; class Magnoliopsida; order Nymphaeales; family Nymphaeaceae; genus Nymphaea; species Nymphaea colorata. Next base: position 14,445 of record NW_022204674.1, on the reverse strand, counting down.
TGCAGAAGAGACAGGGGTGGCTCTAGGGACCGATGACCTAGAACTATGAAAGGGAGGAGGTCTCACTGTGGTCCTTCCCGCCAGCGAGCAGCAACTTGCGGTTCAGCTTGTGCTTCTGAGAGTTAATGTGCTGCTTGTAGGTTTGAGGAGACATGAACTTCTTAGAACACACCTCGCAGTATATCTCGGCCTGACTCTGAGATTTAGATGAAAGTTCTGTCTGGAACTCTTGATGGGAGTATTTGTACGTAGGATGTAATCATTAAATGATAGAGGCGGGAGGCCGATAAGTTTACGTTTGACGTTGTATCGGTGATGTTCCGATTTGTAGTGCTCCTTGTACTAAAGTTCAACGCTGAACTGCAATTGGCAATTGACACAGGTGAACAGGCCCTCACTCATATAAGCTTTATAATCAAAGAATTACCTTCCATTTAAAATCGCCCCAACCCACAACCACCCACATTTTTGGCAGAGAAAGAAAGAGAGTTTAGATGGATTGGACAGTATTATCTTTTGATGAGTATAACTTCGTCAAATACTGCCCGCAATGCTGTGAAGATGCGAATCGTATTCTTAGGGGACCAGGGAGTAGGAAAGAGCTCCATCATCGATCGCTACACTACCAATCGTTTCGACGAGTCCCACAATGTACGCTGCCGGTTACGCAGTCAACAGTAGGAATAGACTTCAACGTGCGAGACGTATCGAGAGGGGGACAGGTGTACCGTATGCAGATGTGGGACACAGCTGGCCAGTAGCGTTACCGCAGTCTCATCCCCACCTACCTCAAGAACGCTCAATGCGCAGTCTTCGTCTACGATGTCACTCGTCCCAGCACCCTCGAAAACGTCAAGATGTGGCAGAAGCTCTTCCGGGAGCACCAGGAGGCGCCAGGAGTGCTCGTGGGAAATAAGATAGACCTCACCGCCGCAAGGTAGCTGCTCACCCACGCAGGTACATTCGCACTCACGCAGGAAGGTTTCGCGCGAGGAGGGATAGTAGACTGCAAATGCGCTGAAGTTGAAGCACTTCGAAGTGTCGGCGAAGTCAGGCAAGAAGGTGAGTGAGCTCTTCGACGAGATCCTGGATCTACTTCTGCAGGAACGCAAAAAAGAATAGGAATTCGTAGAATCCACAAGGGAGAAACTGAAGGACCTTCGATCCATCCAAGAATAAGGCGTATAGGTGCAAAAAGAATAACCACCGATCACTCTCAAGAGTAGAACTCTATAACTGGTCCGAAACTTAAAGTGCTGCAACTCCACCGGCTGATTGATCTTCTCCACTAAAAAGTCTGCATCTATCTTCATTTGCTTTGGACGTGCTGTGTGTTTGGTCGGGGATATAAATTTGAATATGAATGCCCGGTATAATAATAATGGATAAGGGTCGATCATCAGAGGAGCTAACAAGCGAGGAAATGGCAGTGCTCGTGTCCGTACTGGCCAAGGAGTACAAGACCACCACTGCGTCCCTGCTACAGAAGCTGAACGTGGTCTCCGGCGACCTCATCGCACTCAACCGCCTGCTCTCCGGGGATAGAAGCGTGGAGTGGTCACCCGAGGAAGACGACCTGCTGGCCAAGAATTCAGAACTGCTGAAGAGGTGGAAGGGCAACGAACAGGCTGAACTCAGAAAGAAATTCATTGCTTATAAGACCAAGTGATTTTGATGTGGGGCATACCATCATTCATTTCAAATTAAGCTATCAATATTCAAACATAAAATTAGGTGAAGGAATTAAGAGATTGTAAATTGGTATCATTTTTGGATATTTTGCACTTAGAGGACCTTTCCTTTATGGATGAATAGAAGATGATGATAAAAAAGACAATAAATTACGATCCTGCCCTCCAAGAGCAGAAAAGATAATGATATTAAATATTTTCATGATATTTGACTTTGTATATAGGTGATATGAATCACTGGCTCACTTGTCTCCGTCTTCCTCGAGCTCAGAGGTCCAGAGAGTGAGGTTGTCCCTGATCAGCTGCATGATGGTGGTGGCATCCTTGTATTGGTCCTCCTCGATCTGGTCGATGTCGGCGATGGCATCGTCGAAGGCTTGCTTGGCCAGCTGGCAGGCTTTGCTGGGATCGTTCTTCACCTCATAGTGGAAAACGGAGTAGTTGAGGGCAAGACCAGTCTGATGGGGTGGGTGCTCTTGAGATCCTTCTCAGCCTTCTCGGTGGCGGACGTGTAGGCAGTGTGGGCATTGTCACCGGCCTTTTTGTGATCAGCTCCTGAGGTGTATTCGGAGATATATCTGTAGTAATCTCCCTTCATCTTGAAGTAGAAGACGGTGGCTTCGGCGTTGGAGGCCTTGGCGAGGAGCTGGCTGTCGATGAGGTTGAGGATCTCATTGCAGTACTTGTTGAGCTCTGCCTCAATCTTGGCTTGTAGCCGCGGAGGAGGCCGATGTTCTTGGATCCCTTCTGCTCTTCCTTCTTCTCGATGGAGGAGAGGGCGCGCCAGGCGGTCCTGCGAGATCCGATGGTGTTCTTGTAGGCAACGGAGAGAAGGTTGCGCTCCTCGACGGTGAGGTCGGCATTGGCGGCGACGACCTTGTTCATGGCGTCGAGCATGTCCTCGAAGCGCTCAGTCTGCTCGGTGATCTTGGCCATGTAGAGATGCTCCTCTCTGGTGTTGGCAGTCATGATACGATTTAAATTAAATAGAAACCCTCAACAAAATTTTTACATTTAAACTTCCATACCTCCATTTATATATCGAAAAAAGACGAATCAACCTTTCCCGCCCATTTGGCAAGGGAGAGGAAAGAGGGGAAGAATGGTGGAGGGGTGTAGAGGAATGGAGATGTGGAGTAGGTATGGATGCGTGGCAGCTTGAAATGATTGGTTATATTTGGATTCTAAGATGTTTGAAAAATGGTGAGTTTTCATGCAATTATTTTGGGATTCCATGCATTCCTATAGATTCTTTGCCTTTGGATCATCCATATTCCAAATTTTCGCTTAAATCAAGCCACTTCTTTCCTTTTCGATGATGCCTATTTTTTGAAAATCCTAAAAAGCAAAAACCTCCTTGTCCCACCCAAGCAATCCCTTTTGATTTGATTATGATAGATTTGATGCGTTCATCAATAATAATTCATATCTTACGATGGCTGTTTCTCTCGGAAAGTTGATGATGGCGTTCCTTCTGCTGACCTTCACTCTCGCCCAGCAGATCTGCCTCAAGCAGGAGTGCGCACAGTAGCTCGCCGGCTGCAACGACGATTGCGTGGTCTCTATGGGCAAGTGCATGTTCAGCTGCACCATGAACAGTCTCGGATGCCTCCAGAAGTGCCTAGGAGATAACGCACCCGCACAGGCCCTCCTCGAATGCTCTTTTAACAAGTGCATCAACCTATGATCTGCACTCCTCAATCATCCCCATACCCATAAACAACATCAGCCATACCACTCGGTGATATCACACAATAAAGTAGAAGTATCAATCAGCCACTCCCTCAGCATCCTCCAGCCGCACCTTTATGAGGTCGTTGGTGAAACAGTGGTAGGATTCGTTCTGGAGCTTGATGAGGTGGTTGTTGACCATCAGACTGATGCTATTTTCGTTGCTGGTTATGGCTGCCTATGTGAAATTCACAAAGGTCCCGAAAGTTGGGTTCAAGTTCTTAACGTAAAGAGTGTTCTTCTCGTAAATGAGATCGCAGTGCTGACCACTGATGAACTTTTCCTGCAGGATAATGTCACAATCCTTGTTCTTGCCCAAAGTGATGCTGCTCTGGTGGTCGAAGTTGATGATGAATTCCCGCACGAGATTGCTATTATCACTGCGGTATGCCATGACAACATAGGGCGGATGAAGCAAGCTCTAGCTGTAGACGATGTATCTCTTGCCATTGTGATGGATAACCTTGTCTATCTTTTGCTTGCAGAGGTCACAGCTGAGATCGTATTCATAGTATTCGTAAGTGCCGGTGGAGAGATGCTTGGACTTTGTGCTGATCCACCTCTTCAGGCACAGATAGTGGATGTTCTTCACCGACCCAGCGCATTTGCACAGACTTAGAAGCGGGTTGCGATCCCCTCCCTCCCTACCAAAGCACACCCTGCAGAATTCCCCCTCCTGGTCGAGGTTTATCGAAGAAACTGACTCCATCTTTGGCATCATTTTGCTCCGCTTGAGAGGCGGCGACTGGTGGATTCGCATGAAGGAGCCGGCTAGGTTGATGTTGTCTGCTTGGTCGAGGTCCGATAGAGTTCGCAAGTGGTCGTGCAGTCCGTCGATATCGCTAAAGCTTTGGCAAATCTTTTTGATGACGAACTCCCGCTCGGCTAACCGGATCACACTACCCTCCACTAGTGTGACTCGCTGGCCAGGAGAAAGGGCTCGCCATATGGTGTTCTTGGTGTTCATTTGCCTTCTAAAAACAATCTCATGGCCATCTTCCAGCTTCTTGTAGTCGATCTCGTACTCCCTGTCTGCAAACCTGCACCTCTGAGCATACTAGATGGCATGGGTTTGGGTATTCTTGATGAAGGAGGGGTATTGGAGCGGCTCCTTGAGGAGGGAGGAGGCGGCCTTGTGGAAGTCGAAGAGCTTGGAGGCGGGCTTGTCGATGGAGATTGAGATTTCGTTGTTAGCGATGAGGTTTCCCATCCGAATTCGTATTATTAACTGCTATAAATGATTAGAGGCGGTAAGCGCCTAGACTTATTCCAGTCACCATACCCATCTAGAAATATAACAAATGATATTAGAGGAATCAAAGCTGAAGGCCTTCTCGGCTGAGACGATTAAATGTGTTTATCAATAAAATATAGAAGTTACTTAAATAATTTTGTTATCAATAGCCAACCATGCTGCAGTCAATGACCATGAACCGATCTGCATCCTACATATCAGCAGACGGAGAGGACGCCAATCCCGAAACCGCCTTCTCCAAACTGATGGCCATCCCCGACGATACCCCCCTCAAGGAGTGCAAGATGCTCCTCGATTCCATGAAGGAGGAGAGCATGTTTGAGAAGAATGTCATACGCAGCACGCACGGGCAATCGATCCCACGTCATACTGTCCTCGAAAGACGCACCTCCGAAAACTTCTACAACTACGGTACATACTCATTCATTTAGAAAGACTGCTCAACTATTCCAAGAAGAGAAGGGACAGCGAGGACTTTCGCAGGAGGACAGTAGCCAATACAGACACCGCAAAAAGACGGGGAAAAGCAATCACTTTGAAGGAGTTCGTCACGGAAAAGAAAATGCGGATGCTCACCTAATCCAGCAAGCACGTCAACGAGTAAGCATGCCTTAAGACAGTGAAAGGATAATCGAGAGCATCCTCCGGGACGACAAGGCAAGATAGCGGCTCTTCGACGAGTCCCTTCTAATGGAGAGACTTAATTTCGTGCGAAGACAGGAGGCTAATGCCGAAGAGCAGGAGTCTACCATTCCTGCCAAGTTCAAAGGCCTCAATCCGAAGCACCTGCGCATGCCTGAGAAGTGCCGCAACTAGGGCGCTTTCTACAGAAGGAAATACGTGCACCACCAGCGAACCTTTCAATACTTTAAGAACGCGCTTGAAGTGGAGGGAAGCCTGCTCCGGACCAAAGAGGCAGAGAATAGCCTGGTGATCCGCAACCTCATGGGACATGCCTCCCAACTGATCCTCAACTCTAAGGAGGACGAAGTCAGCAAGACCAGCCAGTGCATCCATCGTCTGTTCCTGCGCTACGCCAACAGCGACAGTGAGGACCTCAACAAAATGTTCAAATACATCAGCAGGGAGAAACTGTAGAGCTGCTTTGAAAGCTTTGGGATAGAGTACAGGCACAATGAGAAGGTCATGCAGATCATCGCCAACAACGAAATAAGCGAGTTCTACTTCTTGGAGATACTGCATCTACTCAGTCTGAAATAGGGGGAAAAATTCATATCAGACATCAGGAAGCTGCTCGCCAGCAAGGTGCTAAGCCAACCGCAACTCTACCTCCCTCCCTAGTGGAACCTATAGTAAACAGTCTGCTATTTAGCCAAAAGCACAGGAATTACATATTGAAGCAGATGAAGGTTTACCGGTTCAAGGAGAAGCTGGAGATCCTGCACGAGGGATGCATAAGGGGAGACGTGGGGAATGGATACAACTTCGACCAGATGGTCGAGGTGATGTGGCTGCTGAGGATCTACCCATTCATGGTGAGCAAGAAACAGCTGCGTTTCTTTTATCTCTACACCCAGTGCCACCAGATCGGAGTGTCCATCAACGATATCGCCGATATCTACATCTACATCGCCCTCTCCAAGTAAGGCAGTCCAGAAAAAAACATCAAGGATATCATCAAAATAGTAGCTGCGTTCAGCCAGAATCGTCGATGAATGATATATAACAATTTTTACATGGTAATCTCACTTATCCACAGTCACTATGCTAAAAACAGTCATTTGGTGAAGTTGATCGTGATAGATAGATATAAATCAAAACATACGAATAAGAGTATTATTTTCCCACATTCCCATGATCTTCTTGCTATTGGTCTCCAGGGTCCCCTCTCCATAGGCCTTGTTGGCTTGAAACTTCCCCACGTACACCATCTCTTTGATCTGAAGCCGACCGTGGCCTTCGAAGCAGCCCTTCGCGAAATTCCCCTCATAGCAATATTCGTCCCAAACCAGCCTGCCACTTCCATCGAACTTGCCGTCCTTCCACATGCCCTTGTAAATTATCTCGTTTCCCGATTTCAGAACTCCAAATCCATTTTTGATAGGAGGGATGCCCACAGTTAGAGTCTTTATTGATGGCAAGACGTAACTTTAGGGTTATTTGGCTGATGACTTTTCCTTTTGTATTGGTTTCGAGAGTGGCGCATCTTCATTGAAGTTCAATCGGTAAGTCTTCCACTCTGAACTGTTTATGACTGTATTAGCTGCTATATTTTTGGGAACTGGAGTATTGATCTTTGGCACTTAATACTACTGCAATCTCTGGGTCATATTGAGGGAATTTTGCTAATTAAGTTTGAAGAAGGTCAAATCTGCGAAGGAGTTGTGGGATGTTTGGTATTTCTAATTTGATGCTTTTAATTGGGTATTTTAGGATTTCAATTATTTGATTTACAGTTAGTATTTTTGCTTCATTGCTGAGATGGCCTCTAAGAATGATGATTATGCTGTTTTGGTGATGATTGTCTTGAAGTATTCAATCTATACTCTTATTTACTCCTTCAGGAACGTGTTGAGCAGCCTGAATTCGCCCATCTACATTCGAACTGCCTCCAGTTGGGCCAAAATTTACTTTATATCGTATGGCTATCGTTGCTTTTCTGTTTATGGTGAGACTGAGTGATGAGATATGGCCTATTCTCCTATTTCGCACTCTTAGTTATGTTCCTAACTAATCTCAGATACGACAATATTATTCTCCATCTCCTCCTTCTCCTCTATTTTAGCTTATACTTCCTAAACAACTGGTTGGCATTTAGCCTCCACTTATACCTATGCTGGTACGTGTGGGGCGTTTTTAATCTTGCCTAGCTATTTTTGCAGCATCATCTGAAACTGACTCAAAAAATTAGATTTTTCCGATAGTTTTCCCGAGATTTCCTCTATGTTGCTGATCTTTGCGTCGATGGAGTGGTCAATATAGGAGAGATCCGCATTGAGGATCCTATCGATTTATTCCTTGCTCATATAACGACAGTTCAGTTAGTTTTAAAATTATACTCCGAAGGATAAATAAGCCCACCGAACGCATATCCAAAAGGAAGGAATATAATGTACCAAAATAGATGAGATGTAGTGGTTTTCCAAAACTGCCAATATAATATTTCATTAGACAATATCAATAAAATCATTATGATAGCTTCCGCTTGGCCAATAATCCTGTTTCTCGTCCATGCCACCCATGCAGCCACCACCTACACTGGCACAAATGTAATTTATCCACCATACAGAATCCTTCAGCAATATCCAATCCCACCTATACACATCCCTTCGTCGGAGGAGTAAACACCATTTGCGAAGCAGTATTTACCATCACTCCCTTCAACTCAAAGCAAGCCTACTCCGCACTCATGGTCCTCAATACCATCAGTACTAACTATTCCATGAATTTCAACTACTACCTCCATGCCAATCCTGTCAATAACCCCAGGTACGATATAGAAAACGCCAATAAGGGAAAACCGCAAACCATCCAGCTCGGAGGATTGTCAGCGGGAAGCAATGTATATATCACTGTCATCGTTTTCGATAAAACAGTTGGGTTAACGTTTAGTTGGACCATCACAGTGAACTAAAAATCAGTCCTAACCTCCTATTGCTCAGCTTTCGGCGTAATGAATCCTTTGACTCAATTTTGCTCCAGTTGCCTCTCGCCAAGCAAATATGGAGCGTATTGTACTACCAGTGGAAACACTCTCTCCAACAATTCGCAATTCAATATGATGGTGAATTCTAACACCTATGCCACTTTCACCATCCCCAGCTCCAGCAGCCAAATCAACCTGCAGTACACCAGCGATCAGCCAAATTTAGAGCTATTCATCCAATTTAAGTTCTTTTCTGACGAAATCGCAGGATTCGTCAACTATGTCTACAATCCTGGCTCAGTGGCTAGGTATCCCATCGATACTCCCGCACAAGTCTTCGAGGTAAACATCAATAGCGGTGGCTTAGATGTGTCTGTCGGCATATTCAATCATAACACTCTCCCTGCTAACAACGCCAACCTGAATATCATTTATACTACTCAATCAACCGTCAATATCCTGGTGATTGTGCTGGGAGTGCTAGGCGGACTATTGCTAATAGCTTTGATCGTTGCTGCCTGCTTCATCATAAAGCGAATCCGGAGTCCCAACCAGATAATCCACCCAAATTCTTCAGCGATCCTGCAGAGACAGGCCCAGATCCAGCAAAACATGCTCTCAGCTTAGTAGATATAGGTCTATTTCCCTTCCGTTAGCTGCCGTCTCGGCTTCCAAGAACTCTAATCCTCCTCAATGAACCTCAACAAATCGAACTAGCAGCAAAACTTTGATAGAGATTGCGTCATTTGCTTGTGTCCTGTGGAGGCGGTCGATCTCATGAAGGTGACATACTGTCGCCATCTCTTCCATTCTCACTGCTTGGTATAATGGTTCAAGAAGCAAAGAGTAAAGCATTTCCTATTTAGAACTGTCCATACTGCAGGTAGGAGTATTCGAAATCCTCCACCATTGAGCACTACCAGGCACTGCTGAAGGAGACAAAAAAGAACATGCTGGCGGGGGTATAGCTAGTGCAGGAAATACTAAAAGCGAAGATAATAAAGTCTACTGTTCTCATCGAGGATGTTAAAGATTGAAAATGTGATCATTTTTTCAATTTTAGCACCACCCCACAATACCATCGCATTAGGTGAAGTATAGACAATATCCCTATGGGTGTTAGTGGTTGATGATGAAGATATCAAGGCTTACTCTTCTATCTCTGCTCTTTGATGTCCTTATTCTTCTCCTCCTTCTCTTTTGGCTCCTCCGCAACTTCTGTGCTCTTTGTGATAGAGTCACCATTTCCGATGGCCATTTTGAGTATCAGATTGAAGTGGCTATCGTTGGAGAGGATCCTAGCCATGCCGTCAAACTTGGACTCTGCGACATTTTCGCTTGTGTATCTGAGAGCGCTTTTCCTGAGATGCATGATTTGGCGGATCCTGGCCCACCTGAGGGTCTCCTTGATGGGGCAATCCTTGATAGTATTGTCCTCCACCACGGCGTTGTTCATAATGTCCTTTCCGGTCAGCAAGGATACGTACTTGCTACTCTCTTCGTTAGATTGGGCGACCTTAGGCTCGATATTGTTGTAGACGTCTCCGAAGACGTAGTAGGCGCCTTTGCAGATGAGCATTTCTACCATTTTCGAGTTTCCAATCTTCATGGCAATCTTGAGAGGAGAGGTATCGCTATTGGGCGGGTTGGGTGAGCACTTCATGACATTGAGCACGTGTTTGAGGATCTTGATCTCTCCGGAGTAGACTGCAGAGTGGATCATGGAGACGTGGCTGAAGATAGAGTTGACATTGATGTTCATCTTCTTCTCGGAGAAGTATTCGATTAGCTACATGTTGCCGTATCGCACCGCGTACATGAAGGGGTTCCAATTGTTCGGCGTGTAGAATTCGTTGATCAGATGCGGGAAGGTATTGAAGAAATTGATCACTTGCTTAGTGTCGCCCTACTCTGAGTTAGAGAAAGTGTACCGATCCAGCAGAAGATCTTAGTGACGTAGGGGTGCTTGGTGACGTGACTGTAGTCTGTCACTTCCTCTTCGAGCTATTCTCCAAATTAAAATTTGGGCTCATCGTCATTGCCCTCGTTTTCGGGAAACATAATAATTATTAAGGTAATGGGGTACGGTGGCGCACTTGAGGCATGGATGATTTATCGAATCGATCATTCAATGATATAAAATGAGATATTTATACAGATCCCTTCAAAGGTTTTCCCTTGATCATTCCTCCCTGAAACCTTCAGTCACCAGCACTGGCCTAAGAAACTTCAAGATTAACTCCTAGCCTCTTATCGAGGGCTATTTGACAAAAAATGCTGATCTCAAGTAGAGCATGCATACGTGGTCATGATCCACGAGTGGTGGGGATTCAATGAAAGCATCACAAAGACTGCTGAGATATTCTCCAATGACAACATTAGGGTCTTCGTGCCCGATCTCTACCGCGGGGAAGCCGCCAACAGTGCAGAGGTATGGGGATTCACATTCAGGAAGCAGGCCACAAGATGAGCAACCTCAACTGGGAGAAGGCTCTAGACGACCTCTCCAAGATCAAGGACCACTTTACAGCCAACAGCCAAAGTGTAAGCGTAGTTGGGTTCTGCATGGGAGGAGCCCTCACCTTCGCCGCTTTGTCAAGGCTGCAAGGCTGGAAAGCGGGAGGAGTATTCTATGGGATTCCCGACCTCAACATCTTCCGCCTGGACAAGATAACTGCCAACGTTATTGCCCATTTCGGTGGTCTGGACCCCCTACAAGGATTTTCGGATGCAGAATCAGCAAAGAGACTAATGGACGATTGCAAAAGAAACAACTATCCGATCTCAGTAGTGTACAATGATCTAATGAAGGATTCACGAGGGGGCCAACCACGCTTTCTGCAACCAAGATTCGAGATACTTCAACAAGAGTGCAAGAGACGATGCGTTCAAGCTGACGAAGATACTGGTGGAGGGATTGTGATGATGAAGGATATGGATTGTTATTTAAAAAATGCAGAAGGTGGGGTTTGAACCCACGCCCTTTCGGAATAGAGCCTAAATCTACCGCCTTAGACCACTCGGCCACTTCTGCTTCTTACCACACCCGCACAATATCACCTTAACTGCCTATTCAGAACATCTAATCATTCATTTGCCAAGATTTAAGGGCTAGGATAGAAACGGATGAGGCGGTTTGGTTATATGGTTTAGTTTATTGATTTTAATGAGAGATTTATGATGAATTTTTGGGAAATTCTCAGATTATTGATAGAATTGGTGCAATAAAGCGAACAAAGAGAATTAATGTTGAATTCCCACTATAACAATACTAAAATAATCGATTATAATTAACGAACAATGCTGAGCCAGCGTCGCAACAACGAGTTGGACAACTTCATCACCCACAACCAGCCCAACCGCATGGTCTCCCCCAGAAACCCCCCCTTCGCCAATCTCGCCAATAATTACTTCACCAACCAATACCAAGATCATAATAAAATCGAAAGGAACATGTAAACATAGAAATATACAGCTCGCCCAATATTCAGGTCAATCCGAGAAAACCAATGATTAGCCCTGCTCGCTCGCCGAGGAATATAGCTCCTGCCGTCCCTGCCAGAAGCCAAGAATGAAGCAGAGACAGATCGCACCAGGGAATACTTTTGCTCAAACTAAAGTCACAAAAATAAGAAGGCAGAGTATATCATCCACATCGAGGATGAGGATATGTACTATTGCGGCATCTGTGCTACGCAGGCAGCCAGTCAAGGCTTCACCGTCAATAGAATCAATGCCCTCCTGCTGTCTTCGCACCAAACAAACGGCAAAAGGTTATACCTCACCTCCCAGGCTACGCCAACAACAAGCGGTACCAATAGCTCACAAGATTAATGGAAGAAATCATCGACGCTTAAAACTAATACAAGAAAAAGATCTAAGAGTAATGAAGGAACATTATTGCCAACAGGAGAAACTGTTAAACGATTTTTACGATGAGCAAATAGAAACCATAGAAAAAATGAGAAGAGATCATCTCAACGATCTTAAGAATAGTAGCAAAGAAACATTCAAAATTGCTAGGAAATATACGTAGATGCGAGACAGTGCATGAGTGATTTGAATGAAGCCTGGGATGACATCCAGGAAAATATCACATCAGTGGTAGAAAAAGTGGAAGAGAGGGAATACCAGACAGGCATGGAAGCATATGGATACAAGATCAACATCCTCATGCAAAAAATCGAACAAATGGATACTGTCATATAAAGTGCAACCGCCTACGATATCAAGAGCCTCAATATCAAGATAAAAGCCTTTTAGAATAAATTGATGGAGCTATGGACTGATTAGAGTTTGCAGGAACAGGCAACAAGAAAGAAAATACCATAAAAAGTACCAAAAGCCGGCACTCTTCCAACATCCATACGAATCATCCAAGGAAACACCCTCAAAAATGTTCATTAGAACCTTCCCAAGGCCAACACCAGTCAAACGTATAGAGACAGGATCCTTTTCGCAACTTATTCCCTGAGGATGATGGGGAGTAGCGTCTTCCTGAGGCCTCTCCTCAATTCAAGGCATTTTGACGTGATATGTATTCCTTACAATAAAATCAATTAAAGTATGTTATATTTATTAATTTTACTAAACGCACCCACCCAGCCATGAACCTGCTCAACAGATCCCACAACCACATCCTCATCTCCATCAAAAATAATAAAAAAGTCATCAATATCAATCGTACCAGTACAATACCATAATGCAGTTCCATCTATATAGACACCAAATACCCAATCATAAAGGAAATTGCACTGAGAATGGAGTATCAAATAGCTCAGGAATGTACAACCTCTTGTGGACCGACCACGCATTGACCATCAAAGATATTAGGAGCTAGCAGCAAACAACCAGGATCAACCACATTCCCGAAATCACCCAAATTACGCGCAAGAACAAAATGGCAATCAACTTGAATTCACTCAAAAATTATTTTCCCAAAGTATCGAATCTTTGATGAAGGATTATAGCTTTTACCCAGAGACATGGATGCTGCCCAGCGATCATTAAAAATTGATGAAGAAACACACAAGAGGAAAGATATATATCTGCAAGCCTGAGAATGGTTGCCAAGGACAAGGGATTTACTTAATAGATAATCCTAACAAGTTGGATAAATGCAGTAATGAAGTTGTTCAGGAATACATCATGAATCCTTATCTGATCGATGGACTAAAATTTGATCTCAGGGTGTATGCGCTGATAACTTGTATCAGTCCTTTGAGAGTTTACATCTACAATGATGGAATTGCTCGCTTTGCAACTTAGAGTAGAACTTTTTTATATAGAATTTTAGAAGCCAAACGATACAATTTGGACAATTATTTCAGCCATTTGACCAACTATGCCATCAACAAGCTCAACACTAATTTCAAAGTGGACGAACATAACCAAAATTAAGGCCATAAGCGGCTTATTTCTTCAGTTTTCAAAAACGAAGAGTATTCTTCATTAATGTCGAAGATTGGCAAATCATAATAAAGACAATCATAAGTGGCCTACCCGCTATGCAAAATGCCTACAATCAATGCCGAAAGAACGATCCAAATTCATGCTTCCAGCTCTTAGGCTTCGATATTATGCTAATGACAAAAAATAGCCTTTTTGCTTGAAGTCAATCAAAACCCCTCATTAGTCACAGACACACAACTTGACCATACTCTAAAGTCAGAACTTGTCAAAATATATTTGAAATGGTAGCTGGAGGGTATGGCTCAATCGGATAAGAAAAGATGGAGACGAGATCAAAATGAAGGACCGGCATTAGGCAGTTTTCAAAGGTAATTTTAACAAGATATATCCCTGTTCCAATTTATAAGACACTGAGGAATATGATGAGTTCATCATTAGATCTAATACAATCTACAAGGAGAAATTCGGCCTTAACCTTTATAGACCAACCAGAAAGACACAAGAAGTTTCCAAAATTGAAGAATAGCCCATATCATGGAATGACAACCTAACCATTACACAAAGGACAAGGTCGAGAAGGTATATAGAGCAAGGCTGGTGAAGACATCCAATTACAGCAATTACAAAAAGAGATTGATATTTATTTGATTTTTCTATTCCTAAAAACAGGGGGTTGGGGTTGGGGTTGGGGTTGGGGTTGGGGTTGGGGTTGGGGTTGGGGTTGGGGTTGGGGTTGGGGTTGGGGTTGG
>NW_022204673.1:0-21126 GCF_008831285.2 Nymphaea colorata | reverse complement strand
ACCCCAACCCCAACCCCAACCCCAACCCCAACCCCAACCCCAACCCCAACCCCAACCCCAACCCCAACCCCAACCCCAACCCCAACCCCAACCCCAACCCCTGAACATATGTTAATTTATATTTAATAGTTGATACGATTATCTTATAAACCAAATACATTTTTTCATCTATTTACCGTTATTTACTTATAAATATCACTCATGCCAACATTTCATCTATTTCCTTTCGATTATCCTCATCTAATTCCCCATTGGTTTATATACCTTTTCTAAATAAAACAATAATCCGCTTCCCCCAAAACGGGGAAACTTAGACAAGTGAATCGAGAAAACTAATCATCCCTGGTTTTTATTGCTCACAAGTGAGGATGAAATGAAAAACTTAAATAATTGTCTTGAATGAAGATGCATAAATCATCTTTTTTCCTAATACATTCGAAAGAAACGTAAGGAATAGCTTCAGAACGGGCATCCTCGATCAATATCGCTTCGAGTAATACAGGTGTCCTTCTAGAGGCTTAAGCGGAATGAAATTTTCAACTTATAATAATAAAAGATGAAGAACTTAACTATCCTTCTCTTTCTGGCAGCCCTGGTAGCTGTTTCTCAGGGAGTGACTGCTCCGATGAACGCCCTGGGAACCACCCTGCCCACCCTCACCACCTCACTCAACTATAGAGTGTTCAACGACCTCATGAACAGTCCCTTCCACTTGTCCCCTACCAATACATCTACGGTCAAGTTGGAAGATACTGGGGATATAACCTGGCCCTCATCAACGGACTCGCCCACCAGTATCCGACCTCTCTGCCCACGAACGTCTACGCAGTGGCTGAGATCCTCTTTTACCCTGAAGACCAAGCCCTAGTGAACCAGACATTCAACATCAATTTCAAGGGAGTAGGTGTAGTTGGAGTGTACCAAAAGGGCCTATACAACCTCACCTGGAGCAGCAACACTGGAGGATCCTTCGTCTTGAAGGCCGTTAACCAGTCCCTGTTCGTCTACATCTACCAGACCACAACCGCCACCCCAGTCAACAGCATCTCCATCGTGCTAGCTAGTCTGGGATCCACCTATAACACTTTCACTGCCAATTTCCTCAACTACCTGCAGCCGTTCAACCTGGTCAGGACTTGCTTCTGGCAGGGCCAAAACGTCTATAACTCTGGCATCTCCAAGCAGATATGGAACAACAGAACTGTCACCTCCTCTTCCACCCAGATATCCCAAAGCGGAGTGGCTCTGGAGCATATCTTATAGCTTGAGAAATTCGGACTCACTATTTGGCCATGCATCCTGATACAGCCGATACGGACTATATCACACAGATGGGAACGTTGTTCGCATCAACTAGAACCCAATCGAACCTGCTCTACCTTTAGTTCGGAAACGTCTACACAATCATGAACGATTTCCCTGATAAGGTCACCACTCCAGCCTTTGACACCTTCCTGCAGGCCTATGGAACTTCCTACAGATCCAAAATTCTATTCACCATCAACTACAAGGACATCCAGTACTATATCAACGCAGTAGGCATGCGCACCTCTCCTCCCATCAACTTTACTTACATTGACGCAATCGGAGCAGAAGCTGCCTTTGGAATTACCGATGCCACCAAAGGATATGGCTTAGCAACGCCGATCTCAAGAAGCTTATCATCGACCAGGAGCTCAACTATGAGACCACTTTGAATAAGGCTTACCAGTGGCCAGAATGAATGGAACCAATTTCGTGATGTTCTCAGGAGGACCCTACCTCAAGGTACCCGCTTACGTCTGGAACTACAAGTACTCTCTGAACACTTCCAACGCTACCTTGGCGACGCTAGCCAGCCAAGAGACCTCCCTGCAGGCCACCCTCGTAAACTTTACTCTCAGCGATCCGTGGGTGCAGGAGCTTTACCTGCACTGGATTGCCAGACTCAAGTCGATGGGTATCACCACCTTAATGTTCAGTCAGCTGGTGGGACCCTTTACTAATACTTCCAACATCGTCCCTCTTCTCCAAAACCTCAACTCCACCACTCTAGCGTATAATGCTCTCCGGTAGTATGCCCTGAATGGCAGAACCACCACTCTTCCCATCTCTGGCTCCCTCCCATCCAATCCCCACACTTGCAATCCATCCTGCGTTTGGGGAGACTGCGTCTACAATACCTGTCAATGCTACGTCGGATATTCTGGAAGTGATTGTTCGGTTTACACTGCTCCGACTGGTCAAAACAAAGTGGGCATGAACTTGCAGGGCGTATCCTACTGGACCACGCAACATCCCTTCATCGACTTGCACAGAGAGGGCAGCGCTTGGGTCTACTTCATCGCTAACGGCGGCTGGAGCTCAGGAGCAGCTACCAGAGCCAAGTCCCTCTCGATGCCAACGGCTACCCAACCTACCTGCCTCCTGGCATCCAAGTCGGTACTCTGATGGCTAGAGACGTCTTCACGCACTACGATAACGGTACCTATGTGGTGCTCTACGAAGGAGACGGCGTCCTCCAGTTCGGCATGTACGACGTGCTTGCTGTCAGATACGGATTGGAAGGATAGAATCGACGTTTCTCCCTCCACCAACATGAACAATGGTATCCTGGTCACCATCGCTAGGACCAATCCAAGCAACTACATCAGGAATATCCGTGTCATCAGGCCAGGATTCGAGGGGATTGGCAAGCAGTCAACTTCAGTCCCTTAATGCTGGAGAAACTGCAGCCTTTCGGAACCCTCCGCTTCATGGACTGGACCAATACCAACGGACAGACAGACGTGCAGTGGGCAGATCGCACTTTAACCTCTTGGAGGACCTATACTGGTAACGGTGTCGCTTGGGAGGAAACCATCAGATTAGCCAACACATTGGCAAGGAATCTGGATCAGTATCCCCCACAAGGCAGCGATGACTACATCACCAAGCTTGCCAACTTTTCTTCACCACTCTGGAGCCTCATCTGAAAGTCTACGTTTAGTACTCCAATGAAGTTTGGGGAACCTCTTCCCAGGAGGACAGTACGCACAGAATCAGGGCGTCACCCTTGGCCTTGCCCCCACAGACCCACCCAAGCTCGTTTCTGCTATCTTGGTCTTCGCACCAACCAAATCTCCACGATTTGGCGCAACATCTTCGGAAGCACCAATCCCCGCCTGAAGATGGTGGTGAGCACCCAATCCGTCAACGCAGATACGACCAGACGCATCCTCGCCTGCCAGAAACTTCAGCTTCGTCGACGGAGTGGCCATCGCCCCCTACCTCTCCGTCCCCATCACTGACAGCATGAGCTTCACCGACATCATTACCAAGCTCAATGAGGAAATACCAAAAATCGGAACATCCATCCAGACCCACCTCAACTATACCAACGCCTACGGACTTTCGCTATATCTATACGAATCCGGACAGGGCCTGCTTGGAACCAATACTGTCCAAAACAACTTGGCTATCGGAGTGCAGACCACTGACGCCATGAGGCAGGTCTATCTTTCCTATCTCTAAATGCTCTTCAACAACTCAGTTGTCCTCGCCAACCACTACTGTGACTCAGTCCACTACACCCAGTACGGCAGTTGGGGACTTTTCCAGTACATCGACGAGCGACCTTCTACCTCCCTAAAATGGCTAGGAGTTAATGACTACTTCCAGGAACAAAACCTAAGCACAGGAGTGCAGACATACGGAAGCTGCAACAACAGCTGCAATGGAAACGGTGTCTGCGCATTCGGAAGCTGTATTGCTATTCTGACTTCGGCGGATCTGACTGTTCGATTGGCAAATACGTAGACTACATCGACTGCGGCTACCTCTGCACCTTCAACCAGGGCGTATGCGGACTCAGCACAATGGTGGGCATCAACCGCTACTACAGCTGCACCTGCCTCCCCGGATACACTGGCGCCTACTGTGCCATTCCCATCTGCTCCTCCAATTGCAACTACAATGGCCAGTGCACTGGGCCTAACGTTGCACTTGCTTCCGAGGCAAGATGGGAGCCAATTGTGAGCTTGACTGCGGATGCGGTGGTCATGGTACTTGCAATACCGATCAAAGCTGTCTCTGCGATGCAGGATTTAACTACAATGCCACCTCCAAGAAGTGCGAGTTCGCCTGCTTTGGCCAGCCGAGCTCCCAGTGCTACGGACCCAACCTTCTGGCTGCCCCGGCTGCACCAGCGGCACATGCAACAACGGCACTGCAACTGCTGGCCTGGCTTCACCGGGTCCACCTGCTCCACCGAAACGCCAGTGAGCTACGTTAGCGCCAATCTGGGCATCAATGTGGGCGGACTGGCCTACTGGTCGACTCAGCACCTGCTGAAGGACTATTTCAAGCAGAGCTCGACTTGGATTTCCCAATACTATCCCAACTACTTCAACGGATCCATCCAGTACACATGGAACACAAACCAATCCTATCCCAAGCTTCTAACGGCTATCCTTCTCAGCTTTACGCCAACATGTCCTTGGGAAAGTTGCTTCTGCGGGATCTGAAGCTCTACTACCAAGCATCAACTAGACAACCAGTACGTGTTGCTCTACGACGGTGATGGGGTCATCAAGCTGGGCATGGATGCAACAATCACTGAATACTCAGCAGGAAGGATCAAGTTCACAGTAAAGCCTTCCACCGTCAGGGATAACGGCGTCTATGTGCAACTCCTCTCCACTAATACAAAAATCCACTCCAGAACATTAGGGTCATCTTGGAAAGAGATGAGTATAACTACGCACAGGACCTGCTTACTGAGAACTTCATGAAGTTTATTGGCCAGTTCTCAACCATCCGCTTCATGGATTTGCTTGATACTAACGGCAGTCCAGTTACCGAATGGAATCAGACTACTCTGTCCACCAGGATACTCAGGCCATGCCTACTGGTATTTCCTACGATCTTCTTGCTCGTATCGTCAAGCGTACAGGTAGAAACGCGTGGATCAATGTTCCCCATTTGGCATCAGATGACTTTGTGAACAAATTGGCAAATTTCCTCAGTACTAACATCCCCCTCTCCAGGACCATCTATGTTGAGTATTCTAATGAAGTTTGGAACACTGCTTTTGCACAGGGACAATATGCAACTGCTCAAGCCACAGCCTTAACTTGACCAACTATCACAAGTTCTATGCCAACGTTCTCTCTAGATCTTCAACATTTTCTCTTCAGTTTTTGGCCAAAGCTCTCCCCGCCTAAAATTCGTGATTTCCTACCAGGCAGTAGTCAATGGGTGGCCAACAAATCCTTACATACAGTGCCACTATCAACGGCACCACCTATACCTTAAGCACCTATCCCAACCTGGTCATTGCTGCTGCTCCCTACTACGACTGCAATAGCATCGGCAACACAGTCAACACAGCCATAGTAGCCGCCCATAATGTTTCCGATGTGATCCAAACATGCAGCAGCCAGTTTAGCACCCTCACTCCCATCCTCCAAATCGCCACCAACGTATCCGTTAGCTACGGTAACCTTCCCATGGCAGCTTACGAAGCGGGAACCTCCATCTCGGAATATGCAACCATCTTCAGCGGAAATGAAAACCCCGGAGCCACCGCCAACTTCATTGCAGCCAACAGAGATAGCGGAATGTATGACGTCTACAAGACCTTCTCAATACATACCAGCAAAACAACCTGATGGCCACCGCACCCCTCATGCTCTTCTCCTCAATCGGCCTCCCCTCCAAGTACGGTTCATGGGGACTGCTGGACTACTTGGACCAGATAAACGAGACTCCCACGCATCCCAAGTTCCAGGCATTGTTGGACTTCAACCAGGGAAAGTGATAGTAGATATTACAATCTCAATATGATATGTCAGAGCAGGGAGGAGAGCTTGTCCACCACCCAGTCCATCGATTCGTTCAAGCCTCCTCCCGTTTTCGCAGAGCATTTGAACAGTGCCCAATCCCTTTCCTTTATCTTCGAGAGGCCCAGCATCTCGCTGATCTACTTTTCGGAGGAGGCATCTGGAAGGTCCTGTTTGTTGGCCATCACAAGCAGAGGCACTCCCTGCAGGATTTCCTTCTTACTAAGATCAACGTTACTTCCAAAACCTTCGCGAGTTACTCAGCAGCCTTGGAAAAGCGACCCTTGTCGAAACTATCGACGACGTAGAGGATAGCGTTTGTATTGGGGTAATACATCTCCCAGTATTGCCTACTTGAGATGAATGATACCGGATGGAGTTTTGACCTCCTAGGTCCCACACCTGGAACTGCAGGTTCTTGTACTGTACGACTTCCATATTGAATCCTATGGCTGTATAAGGTGAGTGTGACTTGGTGCGGTCTGCTTGACTTCGTTGAGATGGAGCTTGTCTATTTGGTGTGGGGATACTGAGGATGGTGGTCTTGCCTGAGTTGTCGAGGCCGATGATGATTATCTTTAGCTACTTCTTGCTCATCAGCTTTGAAAAGATCTTGCCGAAAAATCCACCCATTGGCTTTCACGTGATTGCGATTTATTATAATCGTGAAGATAATCCTCACGTGCTTAACAAATAACAAATGAAAAGAAATGGAAATCTTGGCTTAGTTTTTATGTGTATGTGTGATCAAAAAGATAATCAAGTTCTTCTCATATTGGCATATGACATATATCTATATATCGTCAAAATATATATAAAAACGCCTATCTTTATTCTTCCCTCCAATATCCCCCACCCCTCTCTATTTTTAATTTTGTAGGTGAATGCTGATCGGAATATATTAGTGCGTAGCCTGTCATATGCGATTTTGGAAACGAATGGGTACAATTTAATTATATGTCGGTAACAGTCAAGGTCCAATACGGAGAAAAACTCTTCAAACTCTCACAGGGAGTCACCTCACTACTCCAAGTCCAAGAAGAAATGACCCGCAGGTATCCCAATCAACTCCCAAATCTCCAGTACTTTTTCGAAGGAACACTCGTAGGAGACCTAACAGCACTCATCTCCCTACTGGCAAAGCAAGGAAAGACCTCAATCAAATTGGTAGCCCGTTCCAGCGCGGAGCAACCCAAGGAGGAGCAACAATCCATCATTGAGATTGTTTCCAGCGAGAGGGGAAGCGCGGTGAAGGTGAGAAAAGTGGACGAATCCGTGGTGATCCTGGAGGAGAAATTGATGGAAGTGGAGCCCAAACGCCCACAACTTCCAGTCATCGAGTATCGCATGCCCAAGGAGTTTTATCTCTGCTACAACTGCGCAGGAAATGGGTCTATGAAAGATCCCAAGGACAACATATGTGTGAGATTTGCAATGGAAGAGGTGAACTGGACAATGACCATAAATACATTCTCCACATCATGAAGCTCTTCCAAAAGCACGGAAGCAACAGCCACAAGGAAGAGATCAAGAAAGAAGAGGAAATCAAGAGGAAGTATAGGTAAAGCCAGATTTCCCGAAGATCTTCAGAGGACTCAGCAAGGTCTACGAGATGAACATCAAAGAAGTCAACAAGCTGGAAAGAATGGAGGTGGGAAAAGCATTCACCTACCAATTTTAGATTCACAACATCGGCAAAGACCTTCCCCAAGATCTCTAAATCGTCAACTGCGAAACTAAGGAGACAATCAAAGTCAAGACTTTGAAATCCGGTGAGAAAATGGTCGTGGAATTAGGCCATTCACATGCCCAAATGAACACTGCTCGAACAGGCCTTCTACCTTTGCTACAGAGTGGAGAATGGATGGGAGAGCTAGGATACCGCTTCGGCTTCAGAGTCCGTGGCTTCAAAAACGTAGAGGTAAAGAAAATGGAATCAAACTCCCGTGACACTATCAGAAACTTGAAGGTTTTGAGCGGATCTAAAAAATCAGAAGACTACATCGCGATGAAGCTGAAGGCCTTGGACATCGACCTGAACAACTTGGAGCTGGACGACGAGACTCTCATTGAAATCGTACGCACCATCAGATGATCTCGATCTAATTATCACCTTATCTATCGCTCACTGCCCGCCAATTATAATCATAATCAAGACAATCATAACCGCATCATCACTTCCATTCATCTATCCAAGATCTCTCCTTTTTTTGCTATTTGCTGCCAACTGTTAGGTCAATGTTTGCGTCAAGAGTGATGTTGATATTATCGCGAGCGTGCTCTGGATTATATGCTGGTTGTGTGTTAGAAATTGGTGGTTATGCCCTGCTAGATTAGAATTATTTTTAAGGAGATGGTCATGGTGGTTGTTATTTGTAGTGAAGGGCGTGTTGTGTGCATGCATATTCAAATGATTCATCGTGAGTATTGATTTTTATTAATCACGTTTGCAGTATGATGGTTCAGGTTTGTTGCGTGAACTTTTGCATTATGCTATGCCTTATTTGCTTGTGGCTTGCCTTGAGGATTGTCTTTACATTGAGAAAGTATGTTGAGTATCTTTACTTTTGATAAAGTTGTCAAAGTTAGCAAACATATCGTTTTATACTTTGGCTTTAGTCCCTGAAAATGTATGAAATTGGCTATGGTTCTTCACAACTTGCACCTAAGAAGGTGGGTTTTATCTTCGTTTAGGTAACTTTTCCTCTTCCACTTCTTATGCTCGAAGTCAAACGAAATTAGATTCTCAGAGACCTTCTTTTGAGTATTCAGCTTTTTGGCAATTATGGTATCAAAAGCCTAAAAAGGCGAATGCGTAGCGGCCTTATGCGTAAGCAAAGTTTCCTTCTTTTGATTTTGATGTTGGCTCTTAGGTTAAGTTTGAATTTTCTAATATTAGTCATTGACTTTATTTTTGGGCGTTTAAGTGGGTCCTGAGCCTATTTTTTATCAGCAAAGCGTCGTTGAACATACTTCTGTTGCACGTATGCAATGATATCCTGGAGAGGAGTATTTGGATTGGGTTTTCTAAATTAGGAGAGAAGGGACGATGAGCATGCCGACCTCGTCAGTTATTTCTCCCAATACTGGTTGAGAATGGCGTTGCCAATGCGCATATTCTCGAGCCAATCGCGATGCCAGGTATCCAATTTGGTTGATTTCACTCTGGTGACTGACTGCCCGAGAGCCCTGTGAGCGCCCGCGCAGTTCATGCATACGAAAACACCGAAATCAAGTGATGCCCCTGGGTTCATATATCAATACAGCAAGGATTTTTCGAGTTGCAGTCGGCACACAACTCATTCTCCTTCCTTTGAAGCAGGGCGCCTATAGCTTTCTATTGCTGGTCACTGCTAAGCATGATAAGAATAATGAAGAACTATCATCTGCGCTAAAACCAGCCCCACATGCTACATATTCATACAAAAAAATGACTCAATCATATGCTGACATATCATGCTCAGTTTGGCTATTGTTTGGCAAATGATAACTCTTCTTATTGATTGGAGTCCAGTATTTATTGGTTGATAATATATGGGAATTGCAAAAATATAATGGAATGGTGATCAAGGCTCAATGATGCTGTAATAGTTCAGCCTGAACTGGAGCTGCTCTTTCCAGTTAGGAAGGTAGCTTTGGTCTCCCTTGCTAGCCTCCAATATTACCTCCTCTCCTGATACCACTTCTCCATTCACTACTTTTGACATAATTTCTCTTGCCTCCTCCCTCTATAGCTCATTGAAACCAGACACGTTCAGGATGGCAATGTGGGCATTCCTTTTAGCCAATTTGATGATCTTGCGGAGAATATTAGGGAAGGAGTTTTGCTTGACTGAAAGACCGTCGATGATGATCCAGTCACACTCGTTGATCTTCTTCGCATCTGGGTTTTAGGGATTCATCTGGAAGAGCTCACACTTATTGACGTCGATATTCAAAGAGTCGAGACTAATGTCAATGTCCTTGAACTTAAGGAAGCCTTTTCCCTGAGTCTGGTCGACATCTGGAAGTATCTGGTGGTATAGTCGATTCCGACTGACTCTTGGAATGCTCTGCCCAGCTAGAGAGGCACTCTTCCTACTGAGCAACCGACTGTCAATACCTTTGTGTTTTTGGCTTGGGCGCCTGCCTTCTTCTTTATCTTTTCTGCTAGTTCGAAAACGTAGGAATTATTGTTCAGGTAGTGATGTTTGAGGTTCATTTCGACGGTATTATCGCTGATCTACTATAAATGAAGGTCGATTTCCATCTCTATGGGTGATTGGACACATCTGAAGCCTGCGAATTGATGGAAATGTCTCCTGAAGGCATATCTGGCATGATAGAGTGCCTAGTTTCCAGTACTGATGAAGCTGCCTCCCTTTATGATGTCATGACGTTCATCAAAAGTAGGAGTAGTGAAGTCTTCGTAGACTGGATGGATCTAGAAGTTGGTGAATGGGTAGATGGGAGTGATGGTGTGCTGCCACACATTCCCAACAAGGTCGTAGAAGTTGCCATTTCGGAACAAGTTGACTGGGTTGGGAGACATCCAGTATTCCATGTTGATGTTGCCCACAGATTGGTACTCCCAGTTGGTCTGGTCCTTCTCCAGAGTGTTTCTCATCGAATAGTACTCATCCTCAGTAGGAGTCTCACGTAAACTCCCATTTTGATTGATTTCCATTTGCAGTAAGCTCTAGCCTCGAGGTTGTTGACTTCAACAGGCCAGTCCCAAGGCATATCGATGTGTCTGTAGAGGGTGCGTAACTGGTATTTCTCGCCTTCTTTACGCCAGAATAAAGGCATTTCGGGTTTTATGGAGGCGATCCACCTTTTTCCCTCATCAGTCCACCACTAAGGAGTATGGTAGCCTCCCTCCTGCACGAACTAAAGTATCTCCATTCGAAATAAGCATCTCGGTTGCTTTGAATGGCTGCACGTCAAACTACTTGACTCCGAACTAGTTGTCCCATCCATAGGTGGTGGGAGTTTATTTGTTGCGTTACCAAGTTCCCTTCCAGGCCGGTACATCCACAAAGGAATTCTGCGGTATTTTTTCTAGATCGTTCTATCGGTATTAGCACTCAGTGAACTCCTGTACTTGGTTGATGAGTTAAAGTGGTACTCTTCGGATGATGACTGCTGAGGTTTCCAGGTGTATTCTTTCATGTTCAATGCCCATGAGCACCACCCAAAGGTTGCTCAACCAGCCGTCGATCTTCTCCTCGGGGGTGGAGTCGATCACATTGATGATCATTTACTTAACTTTTTGCCTGAATCGTCTTGTCTATTCAACGGTCGGCCAGTCGTAGTGACTTTCGTTGAGGTCGTCCCAGTCCATCTAATCAACTCCTACGGCGAACATCTTCTCGAATTACTCATTGATGCGGGTTTTAATGATGCCGTAATCAATGAGCTTATTCACGAAGACAGCGGCGGTGTGGCCGAAGTAGAAGATGAGCGGGTGTCTTAGTGGCTCTGCCCTGATGTAGTAGGCGCGGTCGACCTTGAGCAGGTCAAACAGTTTTTCGTAGACTGCGTAAGTGCGAAGAAAATATTCCTTGAGTTCGGCTTTGAGATTAGGGTTGTCTTGAATCAATATGGTCTTAGAGCTTAGATTCTTAGAGAGGGTGATTGGGTTGTGGTTTAGTAACATTCCTTATATGTTGATAACTTGTTATAATCCCAATTGTTGGGTCTGCAATTTAAGCAATCATTACTGCAAAGACCAAAATATAAGCCTAGAGTGAATCGCAAGGGGGATATGTGATCCTGCGTGGACTGATTCGCTGGATCAACTGAAATTAATATTTTATTTTTGCTAAGATTTCGTATTTTTTCGCTTAGAAATTTGGGGCCATTACATCCGAACCGAAAATAAAAAATTATCAGAAAGTTGATATAATTATGAATTAATTAAGCTTCAACAGAAGCCCCCATATGCCTACCCAAGCTAGGATATGCTTACCCATGTGACGCTTAGTTTAAATGCTTTTTAGGAATATTTCCTCTATTGTAAATAAGGAAAGTTGTTCTTTCAAATAAAAAATAAATATATTTTTTCCACGATGAAGGCAAATACTTTATAATCTAGGAGCCTATTATTGATTCCGGTGTCTACTTAACATTCGCATATTCTTATCAGTACGATGATGGTTGTGAAATATAGGTTTTTTAGATTTAAAAACATCCATTTAGGCCTGTCAAAACATCTCAAACCAAGCATCCACCATCCACATCCACGCTTCATTTATTAATAAGCCAAAATATGCTCAATGAAGATTATTTTCAAATGCTGTCGTGATATCTCAAGGACAAATAATTGCAGGGCTCGTTTTATTGTCCCTATCGACTTTTATTTGATATTATTTGAATATCTAATTTTAAAGATTTGTGCTACAAATCAAGATATTATTTAAATTCAAATGAGCAGAACCTCCAAGACCCAGCCCACCCCCCCTCCCGCTAAGCCCACTCCCCAACTTTCATGGAAGGACCGCCTCACTGCAGAGGACTACGATGAGCTCAAGCAGACCTTCGACATCTTCGACGAGGACGGCAGCGGCAGTATTGACCCCGCTTAAATCAACAAGGTCCTCGACGAATTGGGGCTCGACAAGCGAAGCCCCTTCATTCTCTCGCTCATCCACGGCCTCAGAGACAAAAACAAACCCATCCAGTTCCCCGAGTTCTTGGACATCATCTGCTCCAAGGTGGGCGAGACCAAGACCAAGGCCGGCCTCAGGCAAGTCTTTTCTCTCTTCGACCAGGACGAGAACGGAGTGATCGACTTCTAGGAGTTCCGTGGAGTTTCTAAGAAGCTGCACGAGAACCTGAGCGACGACGACATCCTGGAGATGATGCACAGCGCATCAGTCAACCACAAGACCTCCTCCAACGAGGCATTCACCTTCGAGGAGTTCTATACCATCGTTTCCAAGTACACCAACCGATGATCTTCATTTATGCATCAAATCGTCATACGCATTCAGTAAATAACCTATCAAATCCCATAAATACACAAATAGCAATACATAGCAAAATATCAGGCCTTCTTGGAGTTGTATCTTTGATTACTCAAGGCGAATATCTTTGTCTTCCATGTCTATTGCTGCTGTGCGTCTATTTCTGTCTAAAATCCTATGTGAAGCATCATTTCTTTCAATTATTCTGCGCTTCTATTCTATTCGAAATATTTTGATGTGACGATCGACCAAAACCTTAAGATTAGGGAATTCTGGTTTTGGTATTGAATTGCCAACGATTTGGAAAGTTCGACTAAAGAATATTATTTAATGTACTTAGCTATTGGACTAATATTTCATACTCGTCCTTAAGGATATCGGCTGTTTCTTCCTTTCCTGAAGACAGGTAATCTAAATTGCGCTTGATTATCTCGACATTTGCCATCTATAATTATAGTCTTCATACATATTTCTTCATAAATTCCTCCTCAAAGTCCGATATCTTCATCGTTAGGAAAGACGTACAGTTGGCAATAGCGTTTTTGTATATTATGCCGTCTCGATAAGGAAGCGACCCTTTTATTTGTTTCCCATGTTCTATCTCTACCAAAAAGCATTAACAAGTTCCTCCAGCATTTTCTTGCCTTTGAATTTGAGTTCATAGAGGTTACTAAAAGACTGGTTGAGATTGAGGAAGCAGGCAACGGTTTGGGGGTTATTCCTCTGTGTCATCGCAGTATAATAATGGAATGATCAACAATGAAAGATAATATAAATCAGATGACAGCTATGTTTTCGAAGATCTTGTACTTTGTAATATATTTGATCAGGCGATTGTTGAGTATGTACTCCTTTGGCAATATCAAAAATCCTTTCACCATCAGCCCGTATCTCTTCTGATATCTCTTCATTCCGTGATAGTAGATGAGCAAAATAATACCCAATATGAAAACCTCCTCGTAGATATTGCCGAAGGTTAGCAGGTTAGCACCGTCCTTAAGAAAATTGGCTGCCACCGTTGAGAATACTTCCTTTATTGATTCTACTTGCCGAATCATCAGCACTTACATTAGCTAAATTAGGCTCAATTTATAGAGACCCTCCTTGCTGCCTAACTATGGACTTGCTATAGAAAGCTGGGAATCAATTATTTCCTTTACAGCTGCTAAGTACTGGTTAAAAGCTATACTTAATCCCTTGGTTAAAATTCCTCCTTAGATTTAATTGCAAACATTTTCGTCAAAGGTTTGGTTAGCCTTCAAGCTGGTCTTTTGGGAGCATAGGCTGCTGCTGACCATTGCATATTTTTTGGAGATGAAGTGGTCGAAATATAAAGGAAGTTATTTTTCGAAGTGAGTTTAAAGATTTACTGAATTTATCCTGATGGAAGAATCAGCGTGATAATAATGCAAAAGCGTTGATTGGTACATTTTCGCGGGCAACTATAAAACCTTTCGCTATGTTGAGAAGAAGTCATTATAATACCCGAGAATCCTGTTCTTGTCGAAAGAGAAAATTACGTTTCCACTGAAGACCCTGAAGAAGTATATAGCGATTAAGGTAAAGATGAGAAGAAAGTATGACTATCTGAATAGGCAATAAGCGGATTAGTAAAACTAGCATCTTTATTATAGAGAGTAAACAGCATTTTTTTAGTTTCTTTTGCTTATTCACTTTCATCCTAGTCCACTTCTTTCTTCATAATGCTATCCTCTCGTCTGATGATGGATCTCATATCATATTAACTCTTGGCTTACAATTCTTTTGATGTTTGACCAAACTCATGAGCTCGCTTTTTTGTTGCAGTTTTACTTGGCTACTTTTAGAATCTTTCATATAATAAAGCTATTAGTTTTATATGAGAAAGTGTTAGAAATGCCTCAAGAGTTTCAACTTACTTTGGACTATCTTCTTCTTGGAGTTCATGATAATCTTCATTATGTGCCTGCTAGTTTAAAGTGTTAGTTTTAAGTCAGAAAAGATAATGTATAATACGATCCCCATGATAGATAGAGTTGTAAGGATGGAGTAAAAGATAAGATTGTTTTATTTATCTGTCTAATCTTGAAGGATGCTGATGATGTTGTAAGCTTAGCCATATGCTTCAATCATTGAAAGTTATCAACTAAAAAACGAAGGTCATTGCTTCTGAGAAACTTTTTTGCGTTTTGAGCAATATCAACAATATTTGTGTCTACAGTGTTTCCTTTCACATTAAAACCCGATATCTCAGGTTGATTGGAAGCGAATTTGTTTCCTTATGATAGGTGAACCTAAAAACCTAAAGATCATGGATGATTGAATTGATTTCCTGCTCAAATTCTGACATCAAACCAGAGCCGTCTTTGACCATGGTGAAAGTTACGTTGTTGATTCTCATATAGAATAACTAATAGCTTCTTTAGTAGAGACTGATGAGCTGGTTTCGAGCTTTGTTAACAGCTTAAATTTGAGACATTTTGTCCACTGATGCTTTATAGTTGTAGCTAGTCATCAACTTTGAAAAAACAACGTTACAAAGCAAAAGAACAAGGATAAATATGAATATCCTTCTATGCTTTTCTGAAATAGTCCATCTAGAGCCATCACTCAATCTTAAAACTTGTTCATTGTATTTATTCTAGAAGGGATGAGGAATTTTGCAGAAAAATTTTTAATTTTTATATTTTTCGTATTTATTTTAGTTGTAATCATCGATGGTAGTATGAATGAAGATGTTAAGCATGGTGTTGCTCATCATATTCCTATTCAGTTCCAGTCTGACAAACATATATTCGTTTTAATTGTACTAATAACTACAAATTTTGACCACTTTCACAATCCCTCTTTCTTATCTACGGATCCTCATATCTATAGACCATTCAGTAAGAGAACTCTCCAAAATTTCATGAAAATTGTAACAAAAAAGCTCCTATACGTTGACTTATCGTATATTCTCATCCTTGAGTTCGACGAAATAGCTATAGAAGCTTTTAGAAACATAATCAATGTACTATTGGTTGGTGTTGATGATCATGTAAGGGTATTTATCGTTGATGAATTATTAGAAATGAATGAAATAAGAAAAATAACCCTAGAAATTTGATTTAAATGCATTTTTCCTTTGAATGGTTGGATGTTTCCACTGAAATTTATCAAAGGAAATATGTGCATTTGTTTGCCTCAGCTGAGACTGTTAAAAACTTTTAGAAATTCGATACATAAGGTGGAAAAAGAGTGGATTTATCTGCTCCAACAGCAAAGAGATTGTTATACCCTAGTCTCTTGCATAGGGAATTGACATGGAGGCAATTCTATTATCCTAAATGGAAAGAAAATAGTTCATACACATATCCTCTTTCTTTTGCTAAAAAGCTGGTCAATTTATTATTCAGTTGAGGTAGTGTTAACTTCGTATTGCGGGTTAAGGCATTTGAGAGCGAACTGAAGAACAAGCAGATTATTTTTCAAATTAGGGTACTTTCTAAAATGCTATATGTGATTTTACAAAACTTCTTCCTTGGCCCTTAAATGACTCAGTTTTTAAACAATAATCTCTTCATTCAAGGATTCCTTGTGCAGGTATTCCCAAAAACTAATCATGCTTGATACGAAATGTAATATTTACCTTTAACTGCTCTCTTGGATACTGTCATTTATCTTTATTTGCTAGAAGTTTAGTGAGCTTTTGAGGTTTAGAGTTCCCATTATCTCATCAGTAAACCGAAAAATAGAGTACCTTATATGATATGACTCATTTTCTGCCATAAAATTCAAATGCTAGATATCTCTGAAGGTCTTTAAAGTACTTACCTTCTTCAAGCAGTTTAGCTTTATCTTTTGGATCCATTTTCTCAGGTTACTTCGGTCAGCTTCAACTTCTTTTTATAGTTTGTATATCAATGTTTCCAAAGCCTTTATTCATCACTGAGTTCAGTCTTCTGCTCAAAACCCTCAAATTGTTCCATTTATATAGAATAGAAAGTCTAAATAAGCATTTTTTTCTGTAATGGCAACGTTGCATACGGTTTTTATTTAATATTCTCAAGAATTTAGATAAGTTTTTCATCGTTTTGGTACTGCTAATAGCTGGAAAGGATCGTCACGTTGCCGAAGAGCAGATAAATAACTGGCACCACGACCACTATAAAGCCTAAATAAGCATGAAGATACACGAATTTAGAAGGACATCAGAACCCAACGGGATATGATTTGACATCCGAATATACTCACTGATCTCCAAAAGTAATATTTATACATAAACCACTGTCTATATTAGAAAAAAATTACATCGATTGGCCTCTAGCTTCCCCTCCAAGCAAATAAGGAAAGTATCATCGTAAAGATAGCACATCCTTCGGCACTGATGCATAACCTGATAAGAAAAATGAAAGGCAGGTATCCCCCATAGATCTTCCGATTATGAAAAACCCTCACATAGAAAGCCGAGACGGCCAAACCGAAAATGTTGAAGGCGAAAGCGGGGCAAGTATTTTCGCGACTGAGTATGTCTACATAGTAGGTTTTTTACTTGCGTGATTGCGAATAAGTATACGGTTAGGGTAGCCTAATAGGCCCAGGAGCTAACGATGATAATTTTGACTAATGCATCATAGAAAAGATGATGGCTATTTTTATCGAGATGAAGCCAAAGGTCAGCTATTATATGGATTGCGCTGGCAACCAAAAACACGAATATAAAGACTGTATGCACTATCGATATAATGTTGAAAAATTCATCGAAAGTTAGTGCAGTGGATGATGTCTGCTTTAGATGATGGGTACATTTGCGAGGGGCGGTGAGGGTGAGTCTTTGTGAATTGATGCCCAAAAAGTGAGAGAGATTAAAAAGGCATAGTCTATGAGGGCTATTAGATTTTAAATATATTTATAGTTTGACCTGTTTTGTTAAAGTTATCTAATAATTATAAACACTTTCTAAACTATTTACTTCTTTTCGATAGCCATCAGAGTCTATTTTTTTCGAAGAGTTCTATTACTTTTTAAATATTATAACGTAATTTCTTTCAAGATTTAAATTAGAAATAATGCAAATCATTTAAATGCCCCTCGTGGATCAGACTCACCGTTTTCCTTCCACCTTCCTCTTAAAGATAATCAGAACTACAGATTTTTTACGTTTTAGAGAAAAAAGGTCCTAGAAAGTAGGCAAATATTAAGTAGTTTCGCAAGATATTTTGAGAATCCATGCTATTGGGTGATAATACTCGAAAGATCATGCCCTATTGTTTCAGGAGGTTTGTACGATGCACGTAGTGGCAGATTATTGCGTCTTTATCAATTTTGGCGTTTAGTCATTTTGGTCAAATAAAAGCCAGTTTGAATAGAAAAGTAGTCATTTTTTGATGGTCATTCATCAGTTAATTTGCCATCTAGCTATTTGATTCATGGTCCATTTACTTAACGACATATTTCTTACATTTATCGAAGAATTTGATACGTAAATATATCAATTCCCTATTTCGACTAAGAAACTTTCAATGAAATCCCCTCGTAGGACTAATAGATGGCAAGAGAGTGATTTTTTTAATGGTTAAGAGTCAAACAAGTATAGAAAAATATGCAAGATCATCTTATAACTTTCCTATAAATTAATCCTTATCACTTAATGGCTTCAAACCTTTCAAAAGAATATCTCTCTAAACTCCAAATGCAAAGAAAGCCAAGCGCCTCTCAGGAACAAGAATAGATAAAAAAAGTTACATTAAAGTTTCCTATTTGCTTCTCTTCAAGCAAGTCTATATCTTGAACCGTTGCTTCCGCCAAAATAGTGCATTTTATCGAGTTGTATGAAACTTCATCACGATTTTTATAGTCCAAAAATCAGGCATTTAGTGACCAATTAATAAGCAATCCTTATAAGAATAATTTGAAAAATGAGTACAGAGGTTAACTGGTACATCTAATACGACAACAGAACCTTCACCATCCTCAACAAGCCAAAATACGATAAATACATCTTCAAGGCGGCCTAACTCTTCGTCAACGCTCCCTCATGCGAGCCCTCCGAAAATATCAACGTGAATGAATGGATCACCTCTCTTTCAAACGCGGTCAGGGATATCAGCCAACTTATGTATAACTTCTTTTACGTCGAGGAAAAACTTGCCAATCAGGAGATCATCAAAGTTGCCTTCTATCAAATTCACACCGTACTCAAAGTTGAGAACCTTTATTCAAATTTTTTTTATATTGCTTCCGAAAATTTTAGAATCAGCAGGATACTTGCATGCATGATCCGTGTGAATCGTTTCTTGTAGGGTCTATTCGATCACATAAACAACATAAAAAAGAACTTAGACTCAACTTTTTTGTAGAATCTAGACTAAGTCTATATATTCATCCAGCAAAAATTGAAATAAACCCTCGCAAAGACATAAATCCTGGGCAACCACGACATCAACATCATCCTCCTGGACACCCTCTCGCTAATCTTACGCAATTTCGGTGATGATACCATGCACAAGATACTGGACAAAACCAAAGTGAACAATATCATCTAAATGATCGAAAAAGAAAATCAGGTATACCAAGAATACGAAGAATTCAAACAGAAGGATCTTGAAGATTTCAAAACGAATAATGAGTTTATCGAAGTGCTCTTGCCTCCGGAAGAAGACCCGAGAATCAAACAAAAAGTTGTTGTAGAGGTTGAGGAAGATGATTGATTGTCTATGCATTCATTATACATGAAAATCCTTACAAAGTGAGATGGAAATCGTGTGCTCATTATCTGTTCATGAACTAGTAGAGGATCTGCCTCATGTAGCCGCCATGCTAGTTTTCCAGTCTAGCTTCAGGAACGTCCTCCGCCTTCTTGTTGAGCCATCCCTTTTCCTTAGTCTTGGTAGCATGTTCACAATCGTAAAGCGCGTAGATGTCTTCGATGATGCTTTAGAGGGTTTGTTCCACCTCATACATTTTATTCTCTTCCAGCAAAACCTTCAATTTGTCAACCATAGGGTTGCTGATTTTGGACTAAATCTCAAAGCTCACCTTTCGTTTCTCTTGAATTGAGTAGAAGTTGATAAATAGTCTCTTCAGGTAGTTATCAAAATTCTCCTTTTGTACGCAGATCCTAGGATCTAGCAACATTTCAAACAGGCTCGGACAGATCTTTTCTCTGCTATCCTTATCAAAGCTGTAAACTTCGCTTAATGTGAGCTCGTAAACTTTATCCTTGGCCACTCTCATCTGCCTTTTCAATCTGATTTAGGCTCCATTCGAAGGCTTCTTGAGTTATTTGACAAGTTAATGATCGTCTATTGAGGAACTCGCTCTCTTATTTGTTGTGAATTGCGAATCTGAACGGTCTTTCGTTGAGCATAAAGTCTATCTGGGGGCAAAACTTTGACTTTTGAGTCCATGTCCATCCTGATCTCACCGAGTAGCTGTACCTTCCTCCCAAGTACTGCTTGTCTTTCCCCTAAACGTAGATTTCCAGCATCAGTTCGTTCTCCTCGACCATCCACATCAAATTGGAACAGCAATTAAAGCTGAACTCGTGGTAGATGTTCTTTGGATCTTTTACCAGATCCCACGGCTATTGCTTCACCTTGTAGTTGCTTTTATGGTTGTAGCTGCACATCTTGCTGAGGAAATCTCGCATGTGGTAGAAGCGTTTGTGAGTTGGCTCGTGGAAACTGGGCATGAGGGTGTACACATTCTTGCCGAGTGGATTCAGATGCACGAGATTCTGCCTCGAAAGTACCCTAATCCCCTTAAGGAAGGTAGCCTGCTGGCATTTGTACATCTGGTAAACCCTCTACAGGACCTACGGAGTGGCTTCTTTGAATGCCGCCTAATCGAATCTCCTGAGAAGTGGGTGAACTCGGCATACTTGATTTCGATCTCTATCTTCTCGAGAGGGGTGCCAGTGTTGAACACGTTCTTGAGGCGGCTGACGATTACGGGGATGCACTGTTCCGAGTAGAGCTGAACTCCTAAGATGTTATTACTCATATTAGTTATTAAGTTAATTTGACTTATTTTAGCATTAAGATGCATCAAGATTAGATTAACTGACTAACAGCAAGCAGAATAATTAAAAAAATCAATTTTCTCATTTAATCTCATAGAAACATCATCTCCACTGCGAATAATCGATAAAACACATCATCCCATAACTTTTTCCATCCAAATAATTACCCCTTATAGAGACTTTTAACTCTATACTAGCGTTGATAGTAGAGTTTGGCGTAAGTTTACTCATAATGCATTTTATTCAGTTGACATTGGAGTAGCATATAAATGTCATGTATGTTTCACTACTGTTCTCACTTCATTGGGGTTGGGGTTGGGGTTGGGGTTGGGGTTGGGGTTGGGGTTGGGGTTGGGGTTGGGGTTGGGGTTGGGGTTGGGGTTGGGGTTGGGGTTGG